>NW_026734923.1:0-201103 GCF_949786415.1 Peromyscus eremicus | reverse complement strand
TTTTTAAGCAGAGTTGAACTAGATATAGCCCGTGTGTGTAGGAAGCACAGTTCTTTGTTCTGAGCAAGCTCACTATTCTGGTCCTATAGGAAATACAGTAGAGTAGAAGAGTGCTCTTTTCTCAAAAGCAGAGAGTGTTTCTTGTAAGGCGAGCTAGCGTTTGTTTCCCGTCCTAAAAGGAGTTGAATCACATGCAGTTTCTGGTCCTACGAGCAAGAGTTGTTTTCTGGTAAGAAGAGTCACTATTTCGCTCCCATTGCCATATACAGTGCAAAATAGCACTCACGTCTTTTCCCAGCAAGTGCAGTGTATGGGACTGATGAGGATCTACTGTTCTTGTTAGTTTCCTAAGCAAATTGAACTAGATATGGACGTGTGTGTAGGAAACACAGTTCTTTTTTTCTGAGTAAGCTCACTGTTCTGGCCCTATAGGAAACACTGTAGAGTAGAAGAGTGATCTTTTCTCAAAAGCAGAGTGTGTTTCTTGTAAGGGGAGCTAGCATTTGTTTCCCAGTCCTAAATGGAGTTGAATCACATGCAGTTTTTGATCCTACGAGAAAGAGTTGTTTTCTGGTAAGGAAAATCATTATTGTGCTCCCATTGCCACACACAGTGCATAGAGGACTCGCGTCTGTTCCCATCAAGTACAGTGTATTGGACTGAAGAGGAGCTACTGTTCTTGTCAGTTTCCTAAGCAGAGTTGAACTAGATATGGCCCGTGGTGTAAAAAGCACAGTTCTTTTGTACTGTAAGCTCACTGATCGAACCCATAGGAAACACATTAGAGTAGAAGAGTGCCCTGTTCTCAAAGCAGAGTGTTTTGCTTGTAAGGCAAGGTAGCGTTTGTTTCGCAGTCCTAAATGGAGTTGAATCACATGCAGTTTCTGGTCCTACGTTCAAGAGTTTTTTTTTTCTGGTAAGAAGAGTCACTATTGAACTCCCATTGTCATACACAGGGCAAATAGCACTGGCGTCTGTTCCCAGCAAGTACAGTGTATTAGACTGAAGAGGAGCTACTGTTCTTGTCAGTTTCCTAAGCAGAGTTGAACTAGATATAGCCCGTGTGTGTAGGAAGCACAGTTCTTTTGTTGTGAGGAAGCTCACTGTTTGGACCCCAAAGGAAACACAGTAGAGTAGAAGAGTGATCTTTCTCAAAAGCAGAGTGTGTTTATTGTAAGGCGAGCTAGCGTTTGTTTCACAGTCCTAAATGGAGTTGAATCACATGTAGTTTTTGATCCTAAGAGCAAGAGTTGTTTTCTGGTAAGGAAAGTCACTATTGTGCTCCCATTGCCACACACAGTACAAAAGAGGACTCGCGTCTGTTCCCATCAAGTACAGTGTATTGGACTGAAGAGGAGCTACTAGTCTTGTCAGTTTTCTAAGCAGAGTTGAACTAGATATGGCCCCTGTGTGTAGGAAGCACAGTTCTTTTGTTCAGAAGCAAGCTGACTGTTCGGACCCCATAGGAAACACAGTAGAGTAGAAGAGTGCTCTTTTCTCAAAAGCAGAGTGTGTTTCTTGTAAGGCGAGCTAGCATTTTGTTTCCCAGTCCTAAATGGAGTTGAATGCCATGCAGTTTCTGGTCCTACGAGCAAAGAGATATTTTCTGGTAAGAAGAGTCACTATTGCGCTCCCATTGCCATATACAGTGCAAATAGCTCTCGCGTCTGTGCCCAGCATGTACAGTGTATTGGACTGAAGAGGAGCTACTGTTCTTTTCAGTTTCCTAAGCCAAGTTAAACTAGATATGGCCCCTGTGTGTAGGAAGCACAGTTCTTTTGTTCTGAGCAAGCTCACTATTCTGGCCCTATAGGAAACACAGTAGAGTAGAAGAGTGCTCTTTTCTCAAAGCAGATTATGTTTCTTGTAAGGCGAACTAGTGCTTCGTATCCCAGTCTGAAATGGAGTTGAATCCCATGCAGTTTCTGGTCCTACCGAGCAAGAGATGTTAACTGGTAAGAAGAGTCACTATTGCCCTCCCATTGCCATATACAGTGCAAATAGCTCTCACGTTGTTCCCAGCAAGTACAGTGTATTGGGCTGAAGATGAGCTACTGTTCTTCTCAGTTTCCTAAGTAGAGTTGAACTAGATATGGCCCCTGTGTGTAGGAAGCAAAGTTCTTTTGTTCTGAGCAAGCTCACTGTTCTGGCCATATAGGAAACACAGTAGAGAAGAAGAGTGATCTTTTCTCAAAAGCAACGTGTGTTTCTTGTAAGGCAAGCTAGTGTTTGTTTCTCAGTCCTAAATGGAGTTGAATCACATGCAGTGTCTGGTCCTACGAGCTAGAGTTGTTTTTGGTATGGAAATGTCACTATTGCGCTCCCATTGACATACACAGTGCAAATAGCACTCGCGTCTGTTCCCAGCAAGTACAGTGTATTGGACTGAAGAGGAGCTACTGTTCTTGTCAGTTTCCTAAGCAGAGTTGAACTAGATATGGCCCGTGTGTGTAGGAAGCACAGTTCTTTTGTTCTGAGCAAGCTCACTATTCTGGCCCTATAGGAAACACAGTAGAGTAGAAGAGTGCTCTTTACTGAGAAGCAGAGTGTGTTTCTTGTAAGGCGAGCTAGCATTTGTTTCCCAGTCCTTAATGAGTTGAATCACATGCAGTTTCTGGTCCTACGAGCAAGAGTTGTTTTCTGGTAAGAAGAGTCACTATTGCACTCCATTGTCATACACAGGGCAAATAGCACTGGCGTCTGTTCCTAGCATGTACAGTGTATTGGACTGAAGAGGAGCTACTGTTCTTGTCAGTTTCCTAAGCAGAATTGAACTAGATATGGCCCGTGTGTGTAGGAAGCACAGTTCTTTTGTTCTGAGCAAACTCACTGTTCTGGCCCTATAGGAAACACAGTAGAGTAGAAGAGTGCTCTTTTCTCAAAAGCAGAGAGTGTTTCTTGTAAGGCGAGCTAGCGTTTTTTTCCCGTCCTAAATCTAGTTTAGTCACATGCAGTTTCTGATCCTACGAACAAGAGTTGTTTTCTGGTAAGAAGAGTCACTATTGCGCTCCCATTGTCATACACAGGGCAAAGAGCACTGGCTTCTGTTCCCCAGCATGTACAGTGTATTTGACTGAAGAGGAGCTACTGTTCTTGTCAGTTTCCTAAGCAGAGTTGAACTAGATACAGCCCGTGTGTGTAGGAAGCACAGTTATTTTGTTCTGAGCAAGCTAACTATTCTGGCCCTATAGGAAACACAGTACAGTAGAAGTCTGCTCTTTCTCAAAATCAGTGTGTGTTTCTTGTAAGGCGAGCTAGCGTTTGGTTCCCAGTCCTAAATGGAGTTGAATCACATGCAGTTTCTGGTCCTACGAGCTAGAGTTGTGTTCTGGTAAGGGAAGTCACTATTGCGCTCCCATTGACATACACAGTGCAAATAGCACTCGCGTCTGTTCCCAGCAAGTACAGTGTATTGGACTGAAGAGGAGCTACTGTTCTTGTCAGTTTCCTAAGTAGAGTTGAACTAGATATGGCCCGTGTGTGTAGGAAGTACAGTTCTTTTGTTCTGAGCAAGCTCACTGTTCGGACCCCATAGGAAACACTGTAGAGTAGAAGAGTGCTCTTTTCTCAAAAGAAGAGTGTGTTTCTTGTAAGGCGACCTAGTGTTTGTTTCCCAGTCCTAAATGGAGTTGAATCACATGCAGTTTCTGGTACTACGAGCAAGAGTTTTTTTCTGGTAAGAAGAGTCACTATTGAGCTCCCATTGTCATACACAGGGCAAATAGCACTGGCGTCTGTTTCCACGAAGTATAGTGTATTGGACTGAAGGGGAGCTACTGTTCTTGTCAGTTTTTTAAGCAGAGTTGAACTAGATATAGCCCGTGTGTGTAGGAAGCACAGTTCTTTTGTTCTGAGCAAGCTCACTATTCTGGTCCTATAGGAAATACAGTAGAGTAGAAGAGTGCTCTTTTCTCAAAAGCAGAGAGTGTTTCTTGTAAGGCGAGCTAGCGTTTGTTTCCCATCCTAAAAGGAGTTGAATCACATGCAGTTTCTGGTCCTACGAGCAAGAGTTGTTTTCTGGTAAGAAGAGTCACTATTTCGCTCCCATTGCCATATACAGTGCAAATAGCACTCGCGTCTTTTCCCAGCAAGTGCAGTGTATGGGACTGATGAGGATCTACTGTTTTTGTTAGTTTCCTAATCAAAATTGAACTAGATATGGCCGTGTGTGTAGGAAGCACAGTTCTTTTTTTCTGAGTAAGCTCACTGTTCTGGCCCTATAGGAAACACAGTAGAGTAGAAGAGTGATCTTTTCTCAAAAGCAGAGTGTGTTTCTTGTAAGGGGAGCTAGCATTTGTTTCCCAGTCCTAAATGGAGTTGAATCACATGCAGTTTTTGATCCTACGAGAAAGAGTTGTTTTCTGGTAAGGAAAATCATTATTGTGCTCCCATTGCCACACACAGTGCATAGAGGACTCGCGTCTGTTCCCATCAAGTACAGTGTATTGGACTGAAGAGGAGCTACTGTTCTTGTCAGTTTCCTAAGCAGAGTGGAACTAGATATGGCCCGTGTGTGTAGGAAGCACAGTTCTTTTGTTCTGAGCAAGCTCACTCTTTTGGCTCTATAGGAAACAGAGTAGAGTAGAAGAGTGCTCTTTTCTCAAAAGCAGAGTGTGTTTCTTGTAAGGCAACCTCGCATTTGTTTCCCAGTTCTAAATGGAGTTGTATCACATGCAGTTTCTGGTCCTACGAGCAAGAGTTGTTTTCTGGTAAGAAGAGTCACTATTACGCTCCCATTGTCATAAACAGGGCAAATAGCACTGGCGTTTGTTCCCAGCATATACAGTGTATTGGACTGAAGAGGAGCTACTGTTCTTGTCAGTTTCCTAAGCAGAGTTGAACTAGATATGGCCGTGTGTGTAGGAAGCACAGTTCTTTTGTTCTGAGCAAGCTCACTGTTCGGACCCTACAGGAACCACAATAGAGTAGAAGAGTGCTCTTTTCCCAAAGCAGAGTGTGTTTCTTGTAAGGCGAACTAATGCTTGTTTCCCAGTCTGAAATGGAGTTGAATCCCATGCAGTTTCTGGTCCTACGAGCAAGAGATGTTAACTGGTAAAAAGAGTCACTATTGCCCTCCCATTGCCATATACAGTGCAAATAGCTCTCGCGTTGTTCCCAGCAAGTACAACGTATTGGGCTGAAGAGGAGCTACTGTTCTTGTCAGTTTCCTAAGTGGAGTTAAACTAGATATGGCCCGTGTTTGTAGGAAGCACAGTTCTTTTGTTCTGAGCAAGCTCACTATTCTGGCCCTATAGGAAACACAGTAGAGTAGAAGAGTGCTCTTTTCTCAAAAGCAGAGAGTGTTTCTTGTAAGGCGAGCTAGCGTTTTTTTCCCGTCCTAAATCTAGTTGAGTCACATGCAGTTTCTGATCCTACGAACAAGAGTTGTTTGCTGGTAAGAAGAGTCACTATTGCGCTCCCATTGTCATACACAGGGCAAAGAGCACTGGCTTCTGTTCCCAACATGTACAGTGTATTGGACTGAAGATGATCTGCTGCTCTTGTCAGTTTCCTAAGCAGAGTTGAACTAGATATGGCCCGTGTGTGTAGGAAGCACAGTTCTTTTGTTCTGAGCAAGCTCACTGTTCTGGCACTACAGGAAACACAGTAGAGTAGAAGAGTGCTCTTTTCTCAAAAGCAGAGTGTGTTTCTTGTAAGGCGACCTAGCGTTGGTTTCCCAGTCCTAAATGGAGTTGAATCACATGCAGTTTCTGGTACTACGAGCAAGAGTTTTTTTCTGGTAAGAAGAGTCACTACTGGGCTCCCATTGTCATACACAGGGCAAATAGCACTGGCGTCTGTTCCCACGAAGTACAGTTTATTGGACTGAAGGGGAGCTACTGTTCTTGTCAGTTTTTTAAGCAGAGTTGAACTAGATATAGCCCGTGTGTGTAGGAAGCACAGTTCTTTTGTTCTGAGCAAGCTCACTATTCTGGTCCTATAGGAAATACAGTAGAGTAGAAGAGTGCTCTTTTCTCAAAAGCAGAGAGTGTTTCTTGTAAGGCGAGCTAGCGTTTGTTTCCCGTCCTAAAAGGAGTTGAATCACATGCAGTTTCTGGTCCTACGAGCAAGAGTTGTTTTCTGGTAAGAAGAGTCACTATTTCGCTCCCATTGCCATATACAGTGCAAATAGCACTCACGTCTTTTCCCAGCAAGTGCAGTGTATGGGACTGATGAGGATCTACTGTTCTTGTTAGTTTCCTAAGCAAAATTGAACTAGATATGGACGTGTGTGTAGGAAACACAGTTCTTTTTTTCTGAGTAAGCTCACTGTTCTGGCCCTATAGGAAACACTGTAGAGTAGAAGAGTGATCTTTTCTCAAAAGCAGAGTGTGTTTCTTGTAAGGGGAGCTAGCATTTGTTTCCCAGTCCTAAATGGAGTTGAATCACATGCAGTTTTTGATCCTACGAGAAAGAGTTGTTTTCTGGTAAGGAAAATCATTATTGTGCTCCCATTGCCACACACAGTGCATAGAGGACTCGCGTCTGTTCCCATCAAGTACAGTGTATTGGACTGAAGAGGAGCTACTGTTCTTGTCAGTTTCCTAAGCAGAGTTGAACTAGATATGGCCCGTGGGTGTAAAAAGCACAGTTCTTTTGTACTGTAAGCTCACTGATCGAACCCATAGGAAACACATTAGAGTAGAAGAGTGCCCTTTTCTCAAAAGCAGAGTGTTTTTCTTGTAAGGCAAGGTAGCGTTTGTTTCGCAGTCCTAAATGGAGTTGAATCACATGCAGTTTCTGGTCCTACGTTCAAGAGTTTTTTTTTTCTGGTAAGAAGAGTCACTATTGAACTCCCATTGTCATACACAGGGCAAATAGCACTGGCGTCTGTTCCCAGCAAGTACAGTGTATTAGACTGAAGAGGAGCTACTGTTCTTGTCAGTTTCCTAAGCAGAGTTGAACTAGATATAGCCCGTGTGTGTAGGAAGCACAGTTCTTTTGTTGTGAGGAAGCTCACTGTTTGGACCCCAAAGGAAACACAGTAGAGTAGAAGAGTGATCTTTTCTCAAAAGCAGAGTGTGTTTATTGTAAGGCGAGCTAGCGTTTGTTTCACAGTCCTAAATGGAGTTGAATCACATGTAGTTTTTGATCCTAAGAGCAAGAGTTGTTTTCTGGTAAGGAAAGTCACTATTGTGCTCCCATTGCCACACACAGTACAAAGAGGACTCGCGTCTGTTCCCATCAAGTACAGTGTATTGGACTGAAGAGGAGCTACTAGTCTTGTCAGTTTTCTAAGCAGAGTTGAACTAGATATGGCCCCTGTGTGTAGGAAGCACAGTTCTTTTGTTCAGAGCAAGCTGACTGTTCGGACCCCATAGGAAACACAGTAGAGTAGAAGAGTGCTCTTTTCTCAAAAGCAGAGTGTGTTTCTTGTAAGGCGAGCTAGCATTTGTTTCCCAGTCCTAAATGGAGTTGAATGCCATGCAGTTTCTGGTCCTACGAGCAAGAGATATTTTCTGGTAAGAAGAGTCACTATTGCGCTCCCATTGCCATATACAGTGCAAATAGCTCTCGCGTCTGTGCCCAGCATGTACAGTGTATTGGACTGAAGAGGAGCTACTGTTCTTTTCAGTTTCCTAAGCCAAGTTAAACTAGATATGGCCCCTGTGTGTAGGAAGCACAGTTCTTTTGTTCTGAGCAAGCTCACTATTCTGGCCCTATAGGAAACACAGTAGAGTAGAAGAGTGCTCTTTTCTCAAAGCAGATTATGTTTCTTGTAAGGCGAACTAGTGCTTGTATCCCAGTCTGAAATGGAGTTGAATCCCATGCAGTTTCTGGTCCTACGAGCAAGAGATGTTAACTGGTAAGAAGAGTCACTATTGCCCTCCCATTGCCATATACAGTGCAAATAGCTCTCGCGTTGTTCCCAGCAAGTACAGTGTATTGGGCTGAAGATGAGCTACTGTTCTTCTCAGTTTCCTAAGTAGAGTTGAACTAGATATGGCCCCTGTGTGTAGGAAGCAAAGTTCTTTTGTTCTGAGCAAGCTCACTGTTCTGGCCATATAGGAAACACAGTAGAGAAGAAGAGTGATCTTTTCTCAAAAGCAACGTGTGTTTCTTGTAAGGCAAGCTAGTGTTTGTTTCTCAGTCCTAAATGGAGTTGAATCACATGCAGTGTCTGGTCCTACGAGCTAGAGTTGTTTTTTGGTATGGAAAGTCACTATTGCGCTCCCATTGACATACACAGTGCAAATAGCACTCGCGTCTGTTCCCAGCAAGTACAGTGTATTGGACTGAAGAGGAGCTACTGTTCTTGTCAGTTTCCTAAGCAGAGTTGAACTAGATATGGCCCGTGTGTGTAGGAAGCACAGTTCTTTTGTTCTGAGCAAGCTCACTATTCTGGCCCTATAGGAAACACAGTAGAGTAGAAGAGTGCTCTTTACTGAGAAGCAGAGTGTGTTTCTTGTAAGGCGAGCTAGCATTTGTTTCCCAGTCCTTAATGGAGTTGAATCACATGCAGTTTCTGGTCCTACGAGCAAGAGTTGTTTTCTGGTAAGAAGAGTCACTATTGCACTCCCATTGTCCTACACAAGGCAAATAGCACTGGCGTCTGTTCCCAGCATGTACAGTGTATTGGACTGAAGAGGAGCTACTGTTCTTGTCAGTTTCCTAAGCAGGATTGAACTAGATATGGCCGTGTGTGTAGGAAGCACAGTTCTTTTGTTCTGAGCAAGCTCACTCTTTTGGCCCTATAGGAAACAGAGTAGAGTAGAAGAGTGCTCTTTTCTCAAAAGTAGAGTGTGTTTCTTGTAAGGCAAGCTGGCATTTGTTTCCCAGTTCTAAATGGAGTTGAATCACATGCAGTTTCTGGTCCTACGAGCAAGAGATGTTTTCTGGTAAGAAGAGTCACTATTGCGCTCCCATTGTCATAAACAGGGCAAATAGCACTGGCGTTTGTTCCCAGCATATACAGTATATTGGACTGAAGAGGAGCTACTGTTCTTGTCAGTTTCCTAAGCAGAGTTGAACTAGATATGGCCGTGTGTGTAGGAAGCACAGTTCTTTTGTTCTGAGCAAGCTCACTGTTCGGACCCTACAGGAACCACAATAGAGTAGAAGAGTGCTCTTTTCCCAAAGCAGAGTGTGTTTCTTGTAAGGCGAACTAATGCTTGTTTCCCAGTCTGAAATAAAGTTGAATCCCATGCAGTTTCTGGTCCTACGAGCAAGAGATGTTAACTGGTAAAAAGAGTCTCTATTGCCCTGCCATTGCCATATACAGTGCAAATAGCTCTCGCGTTGTTCCCAGCAAGTACAACGTATTGGGCTGAAGAGGAGCTACTGTTCTTGTCAGTTTCCTAAGCGGAGTTAAACTAGATATGGCCCGTGTTTGTAGGAAGCACAGTTCTTTTGTTCTGAGCAAGCTCACTATTCTGGCCCTATAGGAAACACAGTACAGTAGAAGAGTGCTCTTTTCTGAGAAGCAGAGTGTGTTTCTTGTAAGGCGAGCTAGCATTTGTTTCCCAGTCCTAAATGGAGTTGAATCACATGCAGTTTCTGGTCCTACGAGCAAGAGATGTTAACTGGTAAAAAGAGTCACTATTGCCCTCCCATTGCCATATACAGTGCAAATAGCTCTCGCGTTGTTCCCAGCAAGTACAACGTATTGGGCTGAAGAGGAGCTACTGTTCTTGTCAGTTTCCTAAGTGGAGTTAAACTAGATATGGCCCGTGTTTGTAGGAAGCACAGTTCTTTTGTTCTGAGCAAGCTCACTATTCTGGCCCTATAGGAAACACAGTAGAGTAGAAGAGTGCTCTTTTCTCAAAAGCAGAGAGTGTTTCTTGTAAGGCGAGCTAGCGTTTTTTTCCCGTCCTAAATCTAGTTGAGTCACATGCAGTTTCTGATCCTACGAACAAGAGTTGTTTGCTGGTAAGAAGAGTCACTATTGCGCTCCCATTGTCATACACAGGGCAAAGAGCACTGGCTTCTGTTCCCAACATGTACAGTGTATTGGACTGAAGATGATCTGCTGCTCTTGTCAGTTTCCTAAGCAGAGTTGAACTAGATATGGCCCGTGTGTGTAGGAAGCACAGTTCTTTTGTTCTGAGCAAGCTCACTGTTCTGGCACTACAGGAAACACAGTAGAGTAGAAGAGTGCTCTTTTCTCAAAAGCAGAGTGTGTTTCTTGTAAGGCGACCTAGCGTTGGTTTCCCAGTCCTAAATGGAGTTGAATCACATGCAGTTTCTGGTACTACGAGCAAGAGTTTTTTTCTGGTAAGAAGAGTCACTACTGGGCTCCCATTGTCATACACAGGGCAAATAGCACTGGCGTCTGTTCCCACGAAGTACAGTTTATTGGACTGAAGGGGAGCTACTGTTCTTGTCAGTTTTTTAAGCAGAGTTGAACTAGATATAGCCCGTGTGTGTAGGAAGCACAGTTCTTTTGTTCTGAGCAAGCTCACTATTCTGGTCCTATAGGAAATACAGTAGAGTAGAAGAGTGCTCTTTTCTCAAAAGCAGAGAGTGTTTCTTGTAAGGCGAGCTAGCGTTTGTTTCCCGTCCTAAAAGGAGTTGAATCACATGCAGTTTCTGGTCCTACGAGCAAGAGTTGTTTTCTGGTAAGAAGAGTCACTATTTCGCTCCCATTGCCATATACAGTGCAAATAGCACTCACGTCTTTTCCCAGCAAGTGCAGTGTATGGGACTGATGAGGATCTACTGTTCTTGTTAGTTTCCTAAGCAAAATTGAACTAGATATGGACGTGTGTGTAGGAAACACAGTTCTTTTTTTCTGAGTAAGCTCACTGTTCTGGCCCTATAGGAAACACTGTAGAGTAGAAGAGTGATCTTTTCTCAAAAGCAGAGTGTGTTTCTTGTAAGGGGAGCTAGCATTTGTTTCCCAGTCCTAAATGGAGTTGAATCACATGCAGTTTTTGATCCTACGAGAAAGAGTTGTTTTCTGGTAAGGAAAATCATTATTGTGCTCCCATTGCCACACACAGTGCATAGAGGACTCGCGTCTGTTCCCATCAAGTACAGTGTATTGGACTGAAGAGGAGCTACTGTTCTTGTCAGTTTCCTAAGCAGAGTTGAACTAGATATGGCCCGTGGGTGTAAAAAGCACAGTTCTTTTGTACTGTAAGCTCACTGATCGAACCCATAGGAAACACATTAGAGTAGAAGAGTGCCCTTTTCTCAAAAGCAGAGTGTTTTTCTTGTAAGGCAAGGTAGCGTTTGTTTCGCAGTCCTAAATGGAGTTGAATCACATGCAGTTTCTGGTCCTACGTTCAAGAGTTTTTTTTTTCTGGTAAGAAGAGTCACTATTGAACTCCCATTGTCATACACAGGGCAAATAGCACTGGCGTCTGTTCCCAGCAAGTACAGTGTATTAGACTGAAGAGGAGCTACTGTTCTTGTCAGTTTCCTAAGCAGAGTTGAACTAGATATAGCCCGTGTGTGTAGGAAGCACAGTTCTTTTGTTGTGAGGAAGCTCACTGTTTGGACCCCAAAGGAAACACAGTAGAGTAGAAGAGTGATCTTTTCTCAAAAGCAGAGTGTGTTTATTGTAAGGCGAGCTAGCGTTTGTTTCACAGTCCTAAATGGAGTTGAATCACATGTAGTTTTTGATCCTAAGAGCAAGAGTTGTTTTCTGGTAAGGAAAGTCACTATTGTGCTCCCATTGCCACACACAGTACAAAGAGGACTCGCGTCTGTTCCCATCAAGTACAGTGTATTGGACTGAAGAGGAGCTACTAGTCTTGTCAGTTTTCTAAGCAGAGTTGAACTAGATATGGCCCCTGTGTGTAGGAAGCACAGTTCTTTTGTTCAGAGCAAGCTGACTGTTCGGACCCCATAGGAAACACAGTAGAGTAGAAGAGTGCTCTTTTCTCAAAAGCAGAGTGTGTTTCTTGTAAGGCGAGCTAGCATTTGTTTCCCAGTCCTAAATGGAGTTGAATGCCATGCAGTTTCTGGTCCTACGAGCAAGAGATATTTTCTGGTAAGAAGAGTCACTATTGCGCTCCCATTGCCATATACAGTGCAAATAGCTCTCGCGTCTGTGCCCAGCATGTACAGTGTATTGGACTGAAGAGGAGCTACTGTTCTTTTCAGTTTCCTAAGCCAAGTTAAACTAGATATGGCCCCTGTGTGTAGGAAGCACAGTTCTTTTGTTCTGAGCAAGCTCACTATTCTGGCCCTATAGGAAACACAGTAGAGTAGAAGAGTGCTCTTTTCTCAAAGCAGATTATGTTTCTTGTAAGGCGAACTAGTGCTTGTATCCCAGTCTGAAATGGAGTTGAATCCCATGCAGTTTCTGGTCCTACGAGCAAGAGATGTTAACTGGTAAGAAGAGTCACTATTGCCCTCCCATTGCCATATACAGTGCAAATAGCTCTCGCGTTGTTCCCAGCAAGTACAGTGTATTGGGCTGAAGATGAGCTACTGTTCTTCTCAGTTTCCTAAGTAGAGTTGAACTAGATATGGCCCCTGTGTGTAGGAAGCAAAGTTCTTTTGTTCTGAGCAAGCTCACTGTTCTGGCCATATAGGAAACACAGTAGAGAAGAAGAGTGATCTTTTCTCAAAAGCAACGTGTGTTTCTTGTAAGGCAAGCTAGTGTTTGTTTCTCAGTCCTAAATGGAGTTGAATCACATGCAGTGTCTGGTCCTACGAGCTAGAGTTGTTTTTTGGTATGGAAAGTCACTATTGCGCTCCCATTGACATACACAGTGCAAATAGCACTCGCGTCTGTTCCCAGCAAGTACAGTGTATTGGACTGAAGAGGAGCTACTGTTCTTGTCAGTTTCCTAAGCAGAGTTGAACTAGATATGGCCCGTGTGTGTAGGAAGCACAGTTCTTTTGTTCTGAGCAAGCTCACTATTCTGGCCCTATAGGAAACACAGTAGAGTAGAAGAGTGCTCTTTACTGAGAAGCAGAGTGTGTTTCTTGTAAGGCGAGCTAGCATTTGTTTCCCAGTCCTTAATGGAGTTGAATCACATGCAGTTTCTGGTCCTACGAGCAAGAGTTGTTTTCTGGTAAGAAGAGTCACTATTGCACTCCCATTGTCCTACACAAGGCAAATAGCACTGGCGTCTGTTCCCAGCATGTACAGTGTATTGGACTGAAGAGGAGCTACTGTTCTTGTCAGTTTCCTAAGCAGGATTGAACTAGATATGGCCGTGTGTGTAGGAAGCACAGTTCTTTTGTTCTGAGCAAGCTCACTCTTTTGGCCCTATAGGAAACAGAGTAGAGTAGAAGAGTGCTCTTTTCTCAAAAGTAGAGTGTGTTTCTTGTAAGGCAAGCTGGCATTTGTTTCCCAGTTCTAAATGGAGTTGAATCACATGCAGTTTCTGGTCCTACGAGCAAGAGATGTTTTCTGGTAAGAAGAGTCACTATTGCGCTCCCATTGTCATAAACAGGGCAAATAGCACTGGCGTTTGTTCCCAGCATATACAGTATATTGGACTGAAGAGGAGCTACTGTTCTTGTCAGTTTCCTAAGCAGAGTTGAACTAGATATGGCCGTGTGTGTAGGAAGCACAGTTCTTTTGTTCTGAGCAAGCTCACTGTTCGGACCCTACAGGAACCACAATAGAGTAGAAGAGTGCTCTTTTCCCAAAGCAGAGTGTGTTTCTTGTAAGGCGAACTAATGCTTGTTTCCCAGTCTGAAATAAAGTTGAATCCCATGCAGTTTCTGGTCCTACGAGCAAGAGATGTTAACTGGTAAAAAGAGTCTCTATTGCCCTGCCATTGCCATATACAGTGCAAATAGCTCTCGCGTTGTTCCCAGCAAGTACAACGTATTGGGCTGAAGAGGAGCTACTGTTCTTGTCAGTTTCCTAAGCGGAGTTAAACTAGATATGGCCCGTGTTTGTAGGAAGCACAGTTCTTTTGTTCTGAGCAAGCTCACTATTCTGGCCCTATAGGAAACACAGTACAGTAGAAGAGTGCTCTTTTCTGAGAAGCAGAGTGTGTTTCTTGTAAGGCGAGCTAGCATTTGTTTCCCAGTCCTAAATGGAGTTGAATCACATGCAGTTTCTGGTCCTACGAGCAAGAGTTGTTTTCTGGTAAGAAGAGTCACTATTGCACTCCCATTGTCATACACAGGGCAAATAGCACTGGCGTCTGTTCCTAGCATGTACAGGGTATTGGACTGAAGAGGAGCTACTGTTCTTGTCAGTTTCCTAAGCAGAATTGAACTAGATATGGCCCGTGTGTAGGAAGCACAGTTCTTTTGTTCTGAGCAAGCTCACTGTTCTGCCCCTATAGGAAACACAGTAGAGTAGAAGAGTCCTCTTTTCTCAAAAGCAGAGAGTGTTTCTTGTAAGGCGAGCTAGCGTTTTTTTCCCGTCCTAAATCTAGTTGAGTCACATGCAGTTTCTGATCCTACGAACAAGAGTTGTTTGCTGGTAAGAAGAGTCACTATTGCGCTCCCATTGTCATACACAGGGCAAAGAGCACTGGCTTCTGTTCCCAACATGTACAGTGTATTGGACTGAAGATGATCTACTGCTCTTGTCAGTTTCCTAAGCAGAGTTGAACTAGATATGGCCCATGTGTGTAGGAAGCACAGTTCTTTTGTTCTGAGCAAGCTCACTGTTCTGGCACTACAGGAAACACAGTAGAGTAGAAGAGTGCTCTTTTCTCAAAAGCAGAGTGTGTTTCTTGTAAGGCGACCTAGCGTTGGTTTCCCAGTCCTAAATGGAGTTGAATCACATGCAGTTTCTGGTACTATGAGCAAGAGTTTTTTTCTGGTAAGAAGAGTCACTATTGAGTTCCCATTGTCATACACAGGGCAAATAGCACTGGCGTCTGTTCCCACGAAGTACAGTTTATTGGACTGAAGGGGAGCTACTGTTTTTGTCAGTTTTTTAAGCAGAGTTGAACTAGATATAGCCCGTGTGTGTAGGAAGCACAGTTCTTTTGTTCTGAGCAAGCTCACTATTCTGGTCCTATAGGAAATACAGTAGAGTAGAAGAGTGCTCTTTTCTCAAAAGCAGAGAGTGTTTCTTGTAAGGCGAGCTAGCGTTTGTTTCCCGTCCTAAAAGGAGTTGAATCACATGCAGTTTCTGGTCCTACGAGCAAGAGTTGTTTTCTGGTAAGAAGAGTCACTATTTCGCTCCCATTGCCATATACAGTGCAAATAGCACTCATGTCTTTTCCCAGCAAGTGCAGTGTATGGGACTGATGAGGATCTACTGTTCTTGTTAGTTTCCTAAGCAAAATTGAACTAGATATGGCCGTGTGTGTAGGAAACACAGTTCTTTTTTTCTGAGTAAGCTCACTGTTCTGGCCCTATAGGAAACACTGTAGAGTAGAAGAGTGATCTTTTCTCAAAAGCAGAGTGTGTTTCTTGTAAGGGGAGCTAGCATTTGTTTCCCAGTCCTAAATGGAGTTGAATCACATGCAGTTTTTGATCCTACGAGAAAGAGTTGTTTTCTGGTAAGGAAAATCATTATTGTGCTCCCATTGCCACACACAGTGCATAGAGGACTCGCGTCTGTTCCCATCAAGTACAGTGTATTGGACTGAAGAGGAGCTACTGTTCTTGTCAGTTTCCTAAGCAGAGTTGAACTAGATATGGCCCGTGTGTGTAAAAAGCACAGTTCTTTTGTACTGTAAGCTCACTGATCGAACCCATAGGAAACACGTTAGAGTAGAAGAGTGCCCTTTTCTCAAAAGCAGAGTGTTTTTCTTGTAAGGCAAGGTAGCGTTTGTTTCGCAGTCCTAAATGGAGTTGAATCACATGCAGTTTCTGGTCCTACGTTCAAGAGTTTTTTTTTCTGGTAAGAAGAGTCACTATTGAACTCCCATTGTCATACACAGGGCAAATAGCACTGGCGTCTGTTCCCAGCAAGTACAGTGTATTAGACTGAAGAGGAGCTACTGTTCTTGTCAGTTTCCTAAGCAGAGTTGAACTAGATATAGCCCGTGTTTGTAGGAAGCACAGTTCTTTTGTTGTGAGGAAGCTCACTGTTTGGACCCCAAAGGAAACACAGTAGAGTAGAAGAGTGATCTTTTCTCAAAAGCAGAGTGTGTTTCTTGTAAGGCGAGCTAGCGTTTGTTTCACAGTCCTAAATGGAGTTGAATCACATGTAGTTTTTGATCCTAAGAGCAAGAGTTGTTTTCTGGTAAGGAAAGTCACTATTGTGCTCCCATTGCCACACACAGTACAAAGAGGACTCGCGTCTGTTCCCATCAAGTACAGTGTATTGGACTGAAGAGGAGCTACTAGTCTTGTCAGTTTTCTAAGCAGAGTTGAACTAGATATGGCCCCTGTGTGTAGGAAGCACAGTTCTTTTGTTCAGAGCAAGCTGACTGTTCGGACCCCATAGGAAACACAGTAGAGTAGAAGAGTGCTCTTTTCTCAAAAGCAGAGTGTGTTTCTTGTAAGGCGAGCTAGCATTTGTTTCCCAGTCCTAAATGGAGTTGAATGCCATGCAGTTTCTGGTCCTACGAGCAAGAGATATTTTCTGGTAAAAAGAGTCACTATTGCGCTCCCATTGCCATATACAGTGCAAATAGCTCTCGCGTCTGTGCCCAGCATGTACAGTGTATTGGACTGAAGAGGAGCTACTGTTCTTTTCAGTTTCCTAAGCCAAGTTAAACTAGATATGGCCCCTGTGTGTAGGAAGCACAGTTCTTTTGTTCTGAGCAAGCTCACTATTCTGGCCCTATAGGAAACACAGTAGAGTAGAAGAGTGCTCTTTTCTCAAAGCAGAGTATGTTTCTTGTAAGGCGAACTAGTGCTTGTATCCCAGTCTGAAATGGAGTTGAATCCCATGCAGTTTCTGGTCCTACGAGCAAGAGATGTTAACTGGTAAGAAGAGTCACTATTGCCCTCCCATTGCCATATACAGTGCAAATAGCTCTCGCGTTGTTCCCAGCAAGTACAGTGTATTGGGCTGAAGATGAGCTACTTTTCTTCTCAGTTTCCTAAGTAGAGTTGAACTAGATATGGCCCCTGTGTGTAGGAAGCAAAGTTCTTTTGTTCTGAGCAAGCTCACTGTTCTGGCCCTATAGGAAACACAGTAGAGAAGAAGAGTGATCTTTTCTCAAAAGCAACGTGTGTTTCTTGTAAGGCAAGCTAGTGTTTGTTTATCAGTCCTAAATGGAGTTGAATCACATGCAGTGTCTGGTCCTACGAGCTAGAGTTGTTTTTTGGTATGGAAAGTCACTATTGCGCTCCCATTGACATACACAGTGCAAATAGCACTCGCGTCTGTTCCCAGCAAGTACAGTGTATTGGACTGAAGAGGAGCTACTGTTCTTGTCAGTTTCCTAAGTAGAGTTGAACTAGATATGGCCCGTGTGTGTAGGAAGCACAGTTCTTTTGTTCTGAGCAAGCTCACTGTTCTGGCCCTATAGGAAACACAGTAGAGTAGAAGAGTGATCTTTTCTCAAAAGCAACGTGTGTTTCTTGTAAGGCAAGCTAGTGTTTGTTTCTCAGTCCTAAATGGAGTTGAATCACATGCAGTGTCTGGTCCTACGAGCAAGAGTTGTTTTCTGGTAAGAAGAGTCACTATTACGCTCCCATTGTCATACACAGGGCAAATAGCACTGGCGTCTGTTCCCAGCATGTACAGTGTATTGGACTTAAGGGGATCTACTGTTCTTGTCAGTTTCCTAAGCAGAGTTGAACTAGATATAGTCGGTGTGTGTAGGAAGCACAGTTCTTTTGTTCTGAGCAAGCTCACTATTCTGGCCTTACAAAAAACACATTAGACTAGAAGAGTGCTCTTTTTTCAAAAGCAGAGTGTGTTTATTGTAAGGCGAGCTAGCGTTTGTTTCCCAGTTATAAATGGAGTTGAATCACATGCAGTTTCTGGTCCTACGAGCAAGTGTTGTTTTCTGGTAAGAAGAGTCACTATTGCGCTCCCATTATCATACACAGGGCAAATAGCACTGGCGTCTGTTCCCAGCAAGTACAGTGTATTGGACTGAAGAGGAGCTACTGTTCTTGTCAGTTTCCTAAGCAGAGTTGAACTAGATACAGCCCGTGTGTGTAGGAAGCACAGTTATTTTGTTCTGAGCAAGCTAACTATTCTGGCCCTATAGGAAACACAGTACAGTAGAAGTCTGCTCTTTTCTCAAAATCAGTGTGTGTTTCTTGTAAGGCGAGCTAGCATTTGGTTCCCAGTCCTAAATGGAGTTGAATCACATGCAGTTTCTTGTCCTACGAGCTAGAGTTGTTTTCTGGTAAGGGAAGTCACTATTGCGCTCCCATTGACATACACAGTGCAAATAGCACTCGCGTCTGTTCCCAGCAAGTACAGTGTATTGGACTGAAGAGGAGCTACTGTTCTTGTCAGTTTCCTAAGCAGAGTTGAACTAGATATGGCCCGTGTGTGTAGGAAGCACATTTCTTTTGTTCTGAGCAAGCTCACTATTCTGGCCCTATAGGAAACACAGTAGAGTAGAAGAGTGCTCTTTACTGAGAAGCAGAGTGTGTTTCTTGTAAGGCGAGCTAGCATTTGTTTCCCAGTCCTAAATGGAGTTGAATCACATGCAGTTTCTGGTCCTACGAGCAAGAGTTGTTTTCTGGTAAGGAAAGTCACTATTGTGCTCCCATTGCCACACACAGTACAAAGAGGACTCGCGTCTGTTCCCATCAAGTACAGTGTATTGGACTGAAGAGGAGCTACTAGTCTTGTCAGTTTTCTAAGCAGAGTTGAACTAGATATGGCCCCTGTGTGTAGGAAGCACAGTTCTTTTGTTCAGAGCAAGCTGACTGTTCGGACCCCATAGGAAACACAGTAGAGTAGAAGAGTGCTCTTTTCTCAAAAGCAGAGTGTGTTTCTTGTAAGGCGAGCTAGCATTTGTTTCCCAGTCCTAAATGGAGTTGAATCACATGCAGTTTCTGGTCCTACGAGCAAGAGTTGTTTTCTGGTAAGAAGAGTCACTAATGCACTCCCATTGTCCTATACAGGGCAAATAGCACTGGCGTCTGTTCCCAGCATGTACAGTGTATTGGACTGAAGAGGAGCTACTGTTCTTGTCAGTTTCCTAAGCAGGATTGAACTAGATATGGCCGTGTGTGTAGGAAGCACAGTTCTTTTGTTCTGAGCAAGCTCACTGTTCGGACCCTACAGGAACCACAAGAGAGTAGAAGAGTGCTCTTTTCCCAAAGCAGAGTGTGTTTCTTGTAAGGCGAACTAATGCTTGTTTCCCAGTCTGAAATGGAGTTGAATCCCATGCAGTTTCTGGTCCTACGAGAAAGAGATATTAACTGGTAAAAAGAGTCACTATTGCCCTCCCATTGCCATATACAGTGCAAATAGCTCTCGCGTTGTTCCCAGCAAGTACAACGTATTGGGCTGAAGAGGAGCTACTGTTCTTGTCAGTTTCCTAAGCGGAGTTAAACTAGATATGGCCCGTGTTTGTAGGAAGCACAGTTCTTTTGTTCTGAGCAAGCTCACTATTCTGGCCCTATAGGAAACACAGTACAGTAGAAGAGTGCTCTTTTCTGAGAAGCAGAGTGTGTTTCTTGTAAGGCGAGCTAGCATTTGTTTCCCAGTCCTAAATGGAGTTGAATCACATGCAGTTTCTGGTCCTACGAGCAAGAGTTGTTTTCTGGTAAGAAGAGTCACTATTGCGCTCCCATTGTCATACACAGGGCAAATAGCACTGGCGTCTGTTCCCAGCATGTACAGTGTATTGGACTGAAGAGGAGCTGCTGTTCTTGTCAGTTTCCTAAGCAGAGTTGAAGTAGATATAGCCCGTGTGTGTAGGAAGCACAGTTCTTTTTTTCTGAGCAAGCTCACTATTCTGGTCCTATAGGAAATACAGTAGAGTAGAAGAGTGCTCTTTTCTCAAAAGCAGAGAGTGTTTCTTGTAAGGCGAGCTAGCGTTTGTTTCCCGTCCTAAAAGGAGTTGAATCACATGCAGTTTCTGGTCCTACGAGCAAGAGTTGTTTTTGGTAAGAAGAGTCACTATTTCGCTCCCATTGCCATATACAGTGCAAATAGGACTCGCGTCTGTTTCCAGCAAGTACAGTGTATGGGACTGAAGAGGATCTACTGTTCTTGTTAGTTTCCTAAGCAAAATTGAACTAGATATGGCCGTGTGTGTAGGAAGTACAGTTCTTTTGTTCTGAGTAAGCTCACTGTTCTGGCCTTATAGGAAACACAGCAGAGAAGAGTGATCTTTTCCCAAAAGCAGAGTGTGTTTCTTGTAAGGTGAGCTAGCGTTTGTTGCCCAGTCCTAAATGGAGTTGAATCACATGCAGTTTTTGATACTACGAGCAAGAGTTGTTTCTGGTAAGGAAAGTCACTATTGTGCTGCCATTGCTATACACAGTGCAAATAGCACTCGCGTCTGTTCCCAGCAAGTACAGTGTATTGGACTGAAGAGGATCTACTCTTCTTGTCAGTTTCGTAAGCAGAATTGACCTAGATATGGCCCGTGTGTGTAGGAAGCACAGCTCATTTCTACTGTAAGCTCACTGATCGAACCCATAGGAAACACAGTAGAGTAGATGAGTGTCCTTTTCTCAAAAACAGAGGGTGTTTCTTGTAAGGCTAGCTAGCATTTGTTTCCCAGTCCTAAATGGAGTTGAATCACATGCAGTTTCTGGTCCTACGAGCAAGAGTTGTTTTCTATTAAGAAGAGTCACTATTGTGCTCCCTTTTTCATACACAGGGCAAATTGCACTGGCGTCTGTTCCCAGCATGTACAGTTTATTGGACTGAAAAGGATCTACTGTTCTTGTCAGTTTCCTAAGCAGAATTGAAGTAAATATGGCCATGTGTGTAGGAAGCACAGTTCTTTTGTTCTGAGCAAGCTCACTGTTCTGGCCCTATAGGAAACACAGTAGAGTAGAAGAGTGGTCTTTTCTCAAAAGCAGAGTGTGTTTCTTGTAAGGCGAGCTAGCGTTTGTTTCCCAGTCCTAAATGGAGTTGAATCACATGCAGTTTTTGATCCTATGAGCAAGAGTTGTTTTCTGGTAAGGAAAGACACTATTGCGCTCCCATTGCCATACACAGTTCAAATAGCACTCGCCTCTGTTCCCATCAAGTACAGTGTATTGGACTGAAGAGGAGCTACTGTTCTTGTCAGTTTCGTAAGCAGAATTGACCTAGATATTGCCCGTGTGTGTAGGAAGGACAGTTCTTTTGTTCTGAGCAAGCTCACTGTTCGAACTCCATAGGAAACACAGTAGAGTAGAAGAGTGCTCTTTTCTCAAAGCAGAGTATGTTTCTTGTAAGGCGAACTAGTGCTTGTTTCCCAGGCTGAAATGGAGTTGAATCCCATGCAGTTTCTGGTCTACGTGCAAGAGATGTTAACTGGTAAGAAGAGTCACTATTGCCCTCCAATTGCCATATACAGTGCAAATAGCTCTCGCGTTGTTCCCTGCAAGTAAAGTGTATTGGACTGAAGATGAGCTACTGTTCTTCTCAGTTTCCTAAGCAGAGTTGAACTAGATATGGCCCCTGTGTGTAGGAAGCAAAGTTCTTTTGTTCTGAGCAAGCTCACTATTCTGGCCCTATAGGAAACACAGTAGAGTAGAAGAGTGATCTTTTCTCAAAAGCAGAGTGTGTTTCTTGTAAGGCGAGCTAGCGTTTGGATCCCAGTCCTAAAGGGAGTTGAATCACATGCAGTTTTTGGTCCTACGAGCTAGAGTTGTTTTTTGGTATGGAAAGTCACTATTGCGCTCCCATTGACATACACAGTTCAAATAGCACTCGCGTCTGTTCCCAGCAAGTACAGTGTATTGGACTGAAGAGGAGGTACTGTTCTTGTCAGTTTCCTAAGTAGAGTTGAACTAGATATGGCCCGTGTGTGTAGGAAGCACAGTTCTTTTGTTCTGAGCAAGCTCACTGTTCGGACCCCATAGGAAACACTGTAGAGTAGAAGAGTGATCTTTTCTCAAAAGCAGAGTGTGTTTCTTGTAAGGGGAGCTAGCATTTGTTTCCCAGTCCTAAATGGAGTTGAATCACATGCAGTTTTTGATCCTACGAGCAAGAGTTGTTTTCTGGTAAGGAAAATCATTATTGTGCTCCCTTGGCCACACACAGTGCAAAGAGGACTCGTGTCTGTTCCCATCAAGTACAGTGTATTGGACTGAAGAGGAGCTACTATTCTTGTCAGGTTCCTAAGCAGAGTTGAACTAGATATGGCCCGTGTGTGTAGGAAGCACAGTTCTTTTGTACTGTAAGCTCACTGATCGAACCCATAGGAAACACATTAGAGTAGAAGAGTGCCCTTTTCTCAAAAGCAGAGTGTTTTTCTTGTAAGGCAAGGTAGCGTTTGTTTCGCAGTCCTAAATGGAGTTGAATCACATGCAGTTTCTGGTCCTACGTTCAAGAGTTTTTTTTTCTGGTAAGAAGAGTCACTATTGAACTCCCATTGTCATACACAGGGCAAATAGCACTGGCGTCTGTTCCCAGCAATTACAGTGTATTGGACTGAAGAGGAGCTACTGTTCTTGTCAGTTTCCTAAGCAGAGTTGAACTAGATATAGCCCGTGTGTGTAGTAAGCACAGTTCTTTTGTTCTGAGCAAGCTCACTGTTTGGACCCCAAAGGAAACACAGTAGAGTAGAAGAGTGATCTTTTCTCAAAAGCAGAGTGTATTTCTTGTAAGGTGAGCTAGCGTTTGTTTCACAGTCCTAAATGGAGTTGAATCACATGTAGTTTTTGATCCTAAGAGCAAGAGTTGTTTTCTGGTAAGGAAAGTCACTATTGCCATCCCATTGCCACACACAGTGCAAAGAGGACTCGCGTCTGTTCCCATCAAGTACAGTGTATTGGACTGAAGAGGAGCTACTGTTCTTGTCAGTTTCCTAAGCAGAGTTGAACTAGATATAGTCGGTGTGTGTAGGAAGCACAGTTCTTTTGTTCAGAGCAAGCTAACTATTCTGGCCCTACAAAAAACACATTAGACTAGAAGAGTGCTCTTTTCTCAAAAGCAGAGTGTGTTTATTGTAAGGCGAGCTAGCGTTTGTTTCCCAGTTATAAGTGGAGTTGAATCCCATGGAGTTTCTGATCCAACGAGCAAGAGTTGTTTTCTGGTAAGAAGAGTCACTATTGCTCTCCCATTGCCATACACAGTGCAAATAGCACTCGCCTCTGTTCAAAGCAAGTACAGTGTATTGGACTGAAGAGGAGCTAATGTTCTTGTCAGTTTCGTAAGCAGAATTGACCTAGATATTGCCTGTGTGTGTAGGAAGGACAGTTCTTTTGTTCTGAGCAAGCTCACTGTTCGAACTCCATAGGAAACACAGTAGAGTAGAAGAGTGCTCTTTTCTCAAAGCAGAGTATATTTCTTGTAAGGCGAACTAGTGCTTGTTTCCCAGGCTGAAATGGAGTTGAATCCCATGCAGTTTCTGGTCCTACGTGCAAGAGATGTTAACTGGTAAGAAGAGTCACTATTGCCCTCCAATTGCCATATACAGTGCAAATAGCTCTCGCGTTGTTCCCAGCAAGTAAAGTGTATTGGACTGAAGATGAGCTACTGTTCTTCTCAGTTTCCTAAGCAGAGTTGAACTAGATATGGCCCCTGTGTGTAGGAAGCAAAGTTCACTATTCTGGCCCTATAGGAAACACAGTAGAGTAGAAGAGTGCTCTTTTCTCAAAAGCAGAGTGTGTTTCTTGTAAAGCGAGCTAGCGTTTGGATCCCAGTCCTAAAGGGAGTTGAATCACATGCAGTTTTTGGTCCTACGAGCTAGAGTTGTTTTTTGGTATGGAAAGTCACTATTGCGCTCCCATTGACATACACAGTTCAAATAGCACTCGCGTCTGTTCCCAGCAAGTACAGTGTGTTGGACTGAAGAGGAGCTACTGTTCTTGTCAGTTTCCTAAGTAGAGTTGAACTAGATATGGCCCGTGTGTGTAGGAAGCACAGTTCTTTTGTTCTGAGCAAGCTCACTGTTCGGACCCCATAGGAAACACTGTAGAGTAGAAGAGTGCTCTTTTCTCAAAAGCAGAGTGTGTTTCTTGTAAGGTGAGCTGGCGTTTGTTTCGCAGTCCTAAATGGAGTTGAATCACATGCAGTTTCTGGTACTTCGAGCAAGAGTTTTTTTCTGGTAAGGAGAGTCACTATTGAGCTCCCATTGTCATACACAGGGCAAATAGCACTGGCGTCTGTTCCCACCAAGTACAGTGTATTGGACTGAAGAGGAGCTGCTGTTCTTGTCAGTTTCCTAAGCAGAGTTGAAGTAGATATAGCCCGTGTGTGTAGGAAGCACAGTTCTTTTTTTCTGAGCAAGCTCACTATTCTGGTCCTATAGGAAATACAGTAGAGTAGAAGAGTGCTCTTTTCTCAAAAGCAGAGAGTGTTTCTTGTAAGGCGAGCTAGCGTTTGTTTCCCGTCCTAAAAGGAGTTGAATCACATGCAGTTTCTGGTCCTACGAGCAAGAGTTGTTTTTGGTAAGAAGAGTCACTATTTCGCTCCCATTGCCATATACAGTGCAAATAGGACTCGCGTCTGTTTCCAGCAAGTACAGTGTATGGGAATGAAGAGGATCTACTGTTCTGGTTAGTTTCCTAAGCAAAATTGAACTAGATATGGACGTGTGTGTAGGAAGCACAGTTCTTTTGTTCTGAGTAAGCTCACTGTTCTGGCCTTATAGGAAACACAGTAGACAAGAGTGATCTTTTCCCAAAAGCAGAGTGTGTTTCTTGTAAGGTGAGCTAGCGTTTGTTTCCCGTCCTAAAAGGAGTTGAGTCACATGCAGTTTTTGATCCTATGAGCAAGAGTTGTTTTCTGGTAAGGAAAGACACTATTGCGCTCCCATTGCCATACACAGTGCAAATAGCACTCGCCTCTGTTCAAAGCAAGTACAGTGTATTGGACTGAAGAGGAGCTACTGTTCTTGTCAGTTTCGTAAGCAGAATTGACCTAGATATTGCCCGTGTGTGTAGGAAGGACAGTTCTTTTGTTCTGAGCAAGCTCACTGTTCGAACTCCATAGGAAACACAGTAGAGTAGAAGAGTGCTCTTTTCTCAAAGCAGAGTATGTTTCTTGTAAGGCGAACTAGTGCTTGTTTCCCAGGCTGAAATGGAGTTGAATCCCATGCAGTTTCTGGTCCTACGTGCAAGAGATGTTAACTGGTAAGAAGAGTCACTATTGCCCTCCAATTGCCATATACAGTGCAAATAGCTCTCGCGTTGTTCCCAGCAAGTAAAGTGTATTGGACTGAAGATGAGCTACTGTTCTTCTCAGTTTCCTAAGCAGAGTTGAACTAGATATGGCGCCTGTGTGTAGGAAGCAAAGTTCTTTTGTTCTGAGCAAGCTCACTATTCTGGCCCTATAGGAAACACAGTAGAGTAGAAGAGTGCTCTTTTCTCAAAAGCAGAGTGAGTTTCTTGTAAGGCGAGCTAGCGTTTGGATCCCAGTCCTAAAGGGAGTTGAATCACATGCAGTTTTTGGTCCTACGAGCTAGAGTTGTTTTTTGGCATGGAAAGTCACTATTGCGCTCCCATTGACATACACAGTTCAAATAGCACTCGCGTCTGTTCCCAGCAAGTACAGTGTATTGGACTGAAGAGGAGCTACTGTTCTTGTCAGTTTCCTAAGTAGAGTTGAACTAGATATGGCCCGTGTGTGTAGGAAGCACAGTTCTTTTGTTCTGAGCAAGCTCACTGTTCGGACCCCATAGGAAACACTGTAGAGTAGAAGAGTGCTCTTTTCTCAAAAGCAGAGTGTGTTTCTTGTAAGGCGAGCTGGCGTTTGTTTCGCAGTCCTAAATGGAGTTGAATCACATGCAGTTTCTGGTACTTCGAGCAAGAGTTTTTTTCTGGTAAGAAGAGTCACTATTGAGCTCCCATTGTCATACACAGGGCAGATAGCACTGGCGTCTGATCCCACCAAGTACAGTGTATTGGACTGAAGAGGAGCTACTGTTCTTGTCAGTTTCCTAAGCAGAGTTGAACTAGATATAGCCCGTGTGTGTAGGAAGCACAGTTCGTTTGTTCTGAGCAAGCTCACTATTCTGGTCCTATAGGAAATACAGTAGAGTAGAAGAGTGCTCTTTTCTCAAAAGCAGAGTGTGTTTCTTGTAAGGCGAGCTAGCTTTTGTTTCCCGTCCTAAAAGGAGTTGAATCACATGCAGTTTCTGGTCCTACGAGCAAGAGTTGTTTTCTGGTAAGAAGAGTCACTATTTCGCTCCCATTGCCATATACAGTGCAAATAGCACTCGCGTTTGTTCCCAGCAAGTACAGTGTATGGGACTGAAGAGGATCTACTGTTCTTGTTACTTTTCTAAGCAAAATTGAACTAGATATGGACGTGTGTGTAGGAACCACAGTTCTTTTTTTCTGAGTAAGCTCACTGTTCTGGCCCTAAAGGAAACACAGTAGAGTAGAAGAGTGATCTTTTCTCAAAAGCAGAGTGTGTTTCTTGTAAGGGGAGCTAGCATTTGTTTCCCAGTCCTAAATGGAGTTGAATCACATGCAGTTTTTGATCCTACGAGCAAGAGTTGTTTTCTGGTAAGGAAAATCATTATTGTGCTCCCTTGGGCACACACAGTGCAAAGAGGACTCGTGTCTGTTCCCATCAAGTACAGTGTATTGGACTGAAGAGGAGCTACTGTTCTTGTCAGGTTCCTAAGCAGAGTTGAACTAGATATGGCCCGTGTGTGTAGGAAGCACAGTTCTTTTGTACTGTAAGCTCACTGATCGAACCCATAGGAAACACATTAGAGTAGAAGAGTGCCCTTTTCTCAAAAGCAGAGTGTTTTTCTTGTAAGGCAAGGTAGCGTTTGTTTCGCAGTCCTAAATGGAGTTGAATCACATGCAGTTTCTGGTCCTACGTTCAAGAGTTTTTTTTTCTGGTAAGAAGAGTCACTATTGAACTCCCATTGTCATACACAGGGCAAATAGCACTGGCGTCTGTTCCCAGCAAGTACAGTGTATTGGACTGAAGAGGAGCTACAGTTCTTATCAGTTTCCTAAGCAGAGTTGAACTAGATATAGCCCGTGTGTGTAGTAAGCACAGTTCTTTTGTTCTGAGCAAGCTCACTGTTTGGATCCCAAAGGAAACACAGTAGAGTAGAAGAGTGATCTTTTCTCTAAAGCAGAGTGTATTTCTTGTAAGGTGAGCTATCGTTTGTTTCACAGTCCTAAATGGAGTTGAATCACATGTAGTTTTTGATCCTAACAGCAAGAGTTGTTTTCTGGTAAGGAAAGTCACTATTGCGCTCCCATTGCCACACACAGTGCAAAGAGGACTCGCGTCTGTTCCCATCAAGTACAGTGTATTGGACTGAAGAGGAGCTACTGTTCTTGTCAGTTTCCTAAGCAGAGTTGAACTAGATATAGTCGGTGTGTGTAGGAAGCACAGTTCTTTTGTTCTGAGCAAGCTAACTATTCTGGCCCTACAAAAAACACATTAGACTAGAAGAGTGCTCTTTTCTCAAAAGCAGAGTGTGTTTATTGTAAGGCGAGCTAGCGTTTGTTTCCCAGTTATAAGTGGAGTTGAATCCCATGCAGTTTCTGATCCTACGAGCAAGAGTTGTTTTCTGGTAAGAAGAGTCACTATTGCGCTCACATTGTCATACACAGGGCAAATAGCACTGGCGTCTGTTCCCAGCATGTACAGTGTATTGGACTGAAGAGGAGCTGCTGTTCTTGTCAGTTTCCTAAGCAGAGTTGAAGTAGATATAGCCCGTGTGTGTAGGAAGCACAGTTCTTTTTTTCTGAGCAAGCTCACTATTCTGGTCCTATAGGAAATACAGTAGAGTAGAAGAGTGCTCTTTTCTCAAAAGCAGAGAGTGTTTCTTGTAAGGCGAGCTAGCGTTTGTTTCCCGTCCTAAAAGGAGTTGAATCACATGCAGTTTCTGGTCCTACGAGCAAGAGTTGTTTTTGGTAAGAAGAGTCACTATTTCGCTCCCATTGCCATATACAGTGCAAATAGGACTCGCGTGTGTTTCCAGCAAGTACAGTGTATGGGACTGAAGAGGATCTACTGTTCTGGTTAGTTTCCTAAGCAAAATTGAACTAGATATGGCCGTGTGTGTAGGAAGCACAGTTCTTTTGTTCTGAGTAAGCTCACTGTTCTGGCCTTATAGGAAACACAGTAGAGTAGAGTGATCTTTTCCCAAAAGCAGAGTGTGTTTCTTATAAGGTGAGCTAGCGTTTGTTGCCCAGTCTTAAATGGAGTTGAATCACATGCAGTTTTTGATACTACGAGCAAGAGTTGTTTCTGGTAAGGAAAGTCACTATTGTGCTGCCATTGCTATACACAGTGCAAATAGCACTCGCGTCTGTTCCCAGCAAGTACAGTGTATTGGACTGAAGAGGATCTACTCTTCTTGTCAGTTTCGTAAGCAGAATTGACCTAGATATGGCCCGTGTGTGTAGGAAGCACAGCTCTTTCTACTGTAAGCTCACTGATCGAACCCATAGGAAACACAGTAGAGTAGAAGAGTGCCCTTTTCTCAAAAACAGAGTGTGTTTCTTGTAAGGCGAGCTAGCATTTGTTTCCCAGTCCTAAATGGAGTTGAATCACATGCAGTTTCTGGTCCTACGAGCAAGAGTTGTTTTCTATTAAGAAGAGTCACTATTGTGCTCCCTTTTTCATACACAGGGCAAATTGCACTGGCGTCTGTTCCCAGCATGTACAGTTTATTGGACTGAAAAGGATCTACTGTTCTTGTCAGTTTCCTAAGCAGAATTGAAGTAGATATGGCCATGTGTGTAGGAAGCACAGTTCTTTTGTTCTGAGCAAGCTCACTGTTCTGGCCCTATAGGAAACACAGTAGAGTAGAAGAGTGGTCTTTTCTCAAAAGCAGAGTGTGTTTCTTGTACGGTGAGCTAGCGTTTGTTTCCCAGTCCTAAATGGAGTTGAATCACATGCAGTTTTTGATCCTACGAGCAAGAGTTGTTTTCTGGTAAGGAAAGTCACTATTGCGCTCCCATTGCCATACACAGTGCAAATAGCACTCGCCTCTGTTCAAAGCAAGTACAGTGTATTGGACTGAAGAGGAGCTACTGTTCTTGTCAGTTTCGTAAGCAGAATTGACCTAGATATTGCCCGTGTGTGTAGGAAGGACAGTTCTTTTGTTCTGAGCAAGCTCACTGTTCGAACTCCATAGGAAACACAGTAGAGTAGAAGAGTGCTCTTTTCTCAAAGCAGAGTATGTTTTTTGTAAGGCGAACTAGTGCTTGTTTCCCAGGCTGAAATGGAGTTGAATCCCATGCAGTTTCTGGTCCTACGTGCAAGAGATGTTAACTGGTAAGAAGAGTCACTATTGCCCTCCCATTGCCATATACAGTGCAAATAGCTCTCGCGTTGTTCCCTGCAAGTAAAGTGTATTGGACTGAAGATGAGCTACTGTTCTTCTCAGTTTCCTAAGCAGAGTTGAACTAGATATGGCCCCTGTGTGTAGGAAGCAAAGTTCTTTTGTTCTGAGCAAGCTCACTATTCTGGCCCTATAGGAAACACAGTAGAGTAGAAGAGTGCTCTTTTCTCAAAAGCAGAGTGTGTTTCTTGTAAGGCGAGCTAGCGTTTGGATCCCAGTCCTAAAGGGAGTTGAATCACATGCAGTTTTTGGTCCTACGAGCTAGAGTTGTTTTTTGGTATGGAAAGTCACTATTGCGCTCCCATTGACATACACAGTTCAAATAGCACTCGCGTCTGTTCCCAGCAAGTACAGTGTATTGGACTGAAGAGGAGCTACTGTTCTTGTCAGTTTCCTAAGTAGAGTTGAACTAGATATGGCCCGTGTGTGTAGGAAGCACAGTTCTTTTGTTCTGAGCAAGCTCACTGTTCGGACCCCATAGGAAACACTGTAGAGTAGAAGAGTGCTCTTTTCTCAAAAGCAGAGTGTGTTTCTTGTAAGGCGAGCTGGCGTTTGTTTCGCAGTCCTAAATGGAGTTGAATCACATGCAGTTTCTGGTACTTCGAGCAAGAGTTTTTTTCTGGTAAGGAGAGTCACTATTGAGCTCCCATTGTCATACACAGGGCAAATAGCACTGGTGTCTGTTCCCACCAAGTACAGTGTATTGGACTGAAGAGGAGCTACTGTTCTTGTCAGTTTCCTAAGCAGAGTTGAACTAGATATAGCCCGTGTGTGTAGGAAGCACAGTTCGTTTGTTCTGAGCAAGCTCACTATTCTGGTCCTATAGGAAATACAGTAGAGTAGAAGAGTGCTCTTTTCTCAAAAGCAGAGTGTGTTTCTTGTAAGGCGAGCTAGCTTTTGTTTCCTGTCCTAAAAGGAGTTGAATCACATGCAGATTCTGGTCCTACGAGCAAGAGTTGTTTTCTGGTAAGAAGAGTCACTATTTCGCTCCCATTGCCATATACAGTGCAAATAGCACTCGCGTTTGTTCCCAGCAAGTACAGTGTATGGGACTGAAGAGGATCTACTGTTCTTGTTACTTTTCTAAGCAAAATTGAACTAGATATGGACGTGTGTGTAGGAAGCACAGTTCTTTTTTTCTGAGTAAGCTCACTGTTCTGGCCCTAAAGGAAACACAGTAGAGTAGAAGAGTGATCTTTTCTCAAAAGCAGAGTGTGTTTCTTGTAAGGGGAGCTAGCATTTGTTTCCCAGTCCTAAATGGAGTTGAATCACATGCAGTTTTTGATCCTACGAGCAAGAGTTGTTTTCTGGTAAGGAAAATCATTATTGTGCTCCCTTGGCCACACACAGTGCAAAGAGGACTCGTGTCTGTTCCCATCAAGTATAGTGTATTGGACTGAAGAGGAGCTACTGTTCTTGTCAGGTTCCTAAGCAGAGTTGAACTAGATATGGCCCGTGTGTGTAGGAAGCACAGTTCTTTTGTACTGTAAGCTCACTGATCGAACCCATAGGAAACACATCAGAGTAGAAGAGTGCCCTTTTCTCAAAAGCAGAGTGTTTTTCTTGTAAGGCAAGGTAGCGTTTGTTTCGCAGTCCTAAATGGAGATGAATCACATGCAGTTTCTGGTCCTACGTTCAAGAGTTTTTTTTTCTGGTAAGAAGAGTCACTATTGAACTCCCATTGTCATACACAGGGCAAATAGCACTGGCGTCTGTTCCCAGCAAGTACAGTGTATTGGACTGAAGAGAAGCTACTGTTCTTATCAGTTTCCTAAGCAGAGTTGAACTAGATATAGCCCGTGTGTGTAGTAAGCACAGTTCTTTTGTTCTGAGCAAGCTCACTGTTTGGACCCCAAAGGAAACACAGTAGAGTAGAAGAGTGATCTTTTCTCAAAAGCAGAGTGTATTTCTTGTAAGGTGAGCTAGCGTTTGTTTCACAGTCCTAAATGGAGTTGAATCACATGTAGTTTTTGATCCTAAGAGCAAGAGTTGTTTTCTGGTAAGGAAAGTCACTATTGCGCTCCCAATGCCACACACAGTGCAAAGAGGACTCGCGTCTGTTCCCATCAAGTACAGTGTATTGGACTGAAGAGGAGCTACTGTTCTTGTCAGTTTCCTAAGCAGAGTTGAACTAGATATGGCCCCTGTGTGTAGGAAGCACAGTTCTTTTGTTCTGAGCAAGCTGACTGTTCGGACCCAATAGGAAACACAGTAGAATAGAAGAGTGCTCTTTTCTCAAAAGCAGAGTGTGTTTCTTGTAATGCGAGCTAGTGTTTGTTTCCAAGTCTGAATTGGAGTTGAATCAAATGCAGTTTCTGGTCCTACGAGCAAGAGATATTTTCTGGTAAGAAGAGTCACTATTGCGCTCCCATTGCCACATACAGTGCAAATAGCTCTCGCGTCTGTGCCCAGCATGTACAGTGTATTGGACTGAAGAAGAACTACTGTTCTTTTCAGTTTCCTAAGCCGAGTTAAACTAGATATGGCCCGTGTGTGTAGGAAGCACAGTTTTTTTGTTCTGAGCAAGCTCACTGTTCTGGCCCTATAGGAAACACAGTAGAGTAGAAGAGTGATCTTTTCTCAAAAGCAAAGTGTGTTTCTTGTAAGGCAAGCTAGTGTTTGTTTCTCAGTCCTAAATGGAGTTGAATCACATGCAGTGTCTGGTCCTATGAGCAAGAGTTGTTTTCTGGTAAGAAGAGTCACTATTGCGCTCCCATTGTCATACACAGTGCAAATAGCACTGGCGTCTGTTCCCAGCATGTACAGTGTATTGGACTTAAGAGGATATACTGTTCTTGTCAGTTTCCTAAGCAGAGTTGAACTAGATATAGTCGGTGTGTGTAGGAAGCACAGTTCATTTGTTCTGAGCAAGCTCACTATTCTGGCCTTACAAAAAACACATTAGACTAGAAGAGTGCTCTTTTTTCAAAAGCAGAGTGTGTTTATTGTAAGGCGAGCTAGCGTTTGTTTCCCAGTTATAAATGGAGTTAAAACACATGCAGTTTCTGGTCCTACGAGCAAGAGTTGTTTTCTGGTAAGAAGAGTCACTATTGCGCTCCCATTATCATACACAGGGCAAATAGCACTGGCGTCTGTTCCCAGCATGTACAGTGTATTGGACTGAGAGGAGCTGCTGTTCTTGTCTGTTTCCTAAGCAGAGTTGAACTAGATATAGCCCGTGTGTGTAGGAAGCACAGTTATTTTGTTCTGAGCAAGCTAACTATACTGGCCCTATAGGAAACACAGTACAGTAGAAGACTTCTCTTTTCTCAAAAGCAGAGTGTTTTTATTGTTAAGCGAGCTAGTGTTTGTTTCCCAGTCCTGAATGGAGTTGAATCACATGCAGTTTCTGGTCCTACGAGCAAGAGTTGTTTTCTGGTAAGAAGAGTCACTATTGTGCTCATATTGTCATACACAGGGCAAATAGCACTAGCGTCTGTTCCCAGCAAGTACAGTGTATGGGACGGAACAGGATCTACTGCTCTTGTCAGTTTCCTAAGCAGAATTGAACTAGATATGGCCGTGTGTGTAGGAAGCACAGTTCTTTTGTTCTGAGCAAGCTCACTATTTTGGCCCTGTAGGAAACACAGTAGAGTAGAAGAGTGCTCTTTTCTCAAAAGCAGAGTGTGTTTCTTGTAAGGCAAGCTAGCGTTTGTTTCCGAGTCCTAAATGGAGTTGAATCACATGCAGTTTTTGGTCCTACGAGCTAGAGTTGTTTTCTGGTAAGGAAAGTCACTATTGAGCTCCCATTGCCATACATAGTGCAAATAGCACTCGCGTCTGTTCCCAGCAAGTACACTGTATTGGACTGAAGATGAGCTACTGTTCTTCTCAGTTTCCTAAGCAGAGTTGAACTAGATATGGCCCCTGTGTGTAGGAAGCACAGTTCTTTTGTTCTGAGCAAGCTCACTATTCTGGCCCTATAGGAAAAACAGTAGAGTAGAAGAGTATTCTTTTCTCAAAATCAGTGTGTGTTTCTTGTTAGGCGAGCTAGCGTTTGGTTCCCAGTCCTAAATGGATTTGAATGACATGCAGTTTCTGGTCCTACGAGCTAGAATGGTTTTCTGGTAAGGAAAGTCACTATTGCGCTCCCATTGACATACACAGTGCAAATAGCACTCGCGTCTGTTCCCAGCAAGTACAGTGTATTGGACTGAAGAGGAGCTACTGTTCTTGTCAGTTTCCTAAGCGGAGTTAAACTAGATATGGCCCTTGTTTGTAGGAAGCACAGTTCTTTTGTTCTGAGCAAGCTCACTATTCTGGCCCTATAGGAAACACAGTAGAGTAGAAGAGTGCTCTTTCTGAGAAGCAGAGTGTGTTTCTTGTAAGGCGAGCTAGCATTTGTTTCCCAGTCCTAAATGGAGTTGAATCACATGCAGTTTCTGGTCCTACGAGCAAGAGTTGTTTTCTGGTAAGAAGAGTCACTATTGCACTCCCATTGTCATACACAAGGCAAATAGCACTGGCGTCTCTTCCCAGCATGTACAGTGTATTGGACTGAAGAGGAGCTACTGTTCTTGTCAGTTTCCTAAGCAGAATTGAACTAGATATGGCCGTGTGTGTAGGAAGCACAGTTCTTTTGTTCTGAGCAAGCTCACTCTTTTGGCCGTATAGGAAACACAGTAGAGTAGAAGAGTGCTCTTTTCTCAAAAGCAGAGTGTGTTTCTTGTAAGGCGAGCTAGCGTTTGTTTCCCAGGCCTAAATTGAGTTGAATCACATGCAGTTTTTGGTCCTACGAGCTAGAGTTGTTTTCTGGTAAGGAAAGTCACCTTTGCGCTCCCATTGCCACACACAGTGCAAAGAGGACTCGCATCTGTTCCCATCAAGTACAGTGTATTGGACTGAAGGGGATCTACTGTTCTTCTCAGTTTCCTAAGCAGAGTTGAACTAGATATGGCCCGTGTGTGTAGGAAGCCCAGTTCTTTTGTACTGTAAGCTCACTGATCGAACCCATAGGAAACAGAGTAGAGTAGAAGAGTGCTCTTTTCTCAAAAGCAGAGTGTGTTTCTTGTAAGGCGAGCTAGCATTTGTTTCCCAGTACTAAATGGAGTTGAATCACATGCAGTTTCTGGTTCTACGAGCAAGAGTTGTTTTGTGGTAAGAAGAGTCACTATTGCGCTCCCATTGTCATACGCAGAGCAAATAGCACTGGCGTCTGTTCCCAGCATGTACAGTGTTTGGACTGAAGAGGATCTACTGTTCTTGTCAGTTTCCTAAGGAGAATTGAACTAGATATGGCCGTGTGTGTAGGAAGCACAGTTCTTTTGTTCTGAGCAAGCTCACTCTTTTGGCCCTATAGGAAACACAGTAGAGTGGAAGAGTGCTCTTTTCTCAAAAGCAGAGTGTGTTTCTTGTAAGGCGAGCTAGTGTTTGTTTCCCAGTCCTAAATTGAGTTTAATCACATGCAGTTTTTGGTCCTACGAGCTAGAGTTGTTTTCTGGTAAGGAAAGTCACTATTGCGCTCCCAATGCCACACACAGTGCAAAGAGGACTCGCATCTGTTCCCATAAAGTACAGTGTATTGGACTGAAGAGGAGCTACTGTTCTTCTCAATTTCCTAAGCAGAGTTGAACTAGATATGGCCCGTGTGTGTAGGAAGCCCAGTTCTTTTGTACTGTAAGCTCAATGATCGAACCCATAGGAAACAGAGTAGAGTAAAAGAGTGCTCTTTTCTCAAAAGCAGAGTGTGTTTCTTGTAAGGCGAGCTAGCTTTTTTTTCCCAGTCGTAAATGGAGTTGAATCACATGCAGTTTCTCGTCCTACGAGTAAGAGTTGTTTTCTGGTAAGAAGAGTCACTTTTGTGCTCCCTTTGCCATACACAGGGCAAATAGCACTCGCGTCTGTTCCCAGCAAGTACAGTGTATTGGACTGAAGAGGATCTACTGTTCTTGTCAGTATCCTAAGCAGAGTTGAACTAGATATGGCCCGTGTGTGTAGGAAGCACAGTTCTTTTTTTCTGAGCAAGCTCACTGTTCTGGCCCTATAGGAAACACAGAAGAGTAGAAGAGTGCTCTTTTCTCAGAAGCAGAGTGTGTTTCTTGTAAGCCAAGCTAGTGTTTGTTTCCCAGTCCTAAATGGAGTTGAATCACATGCAGTTTCTGGTCCTATGAGCAAGGCTTCTCTTCTGGTAAGAAGAGTCACTATTGTGCTACCATTGCCATACACAGTGCTAATAGCACTCGCGTATGTTCCCAGCAAGTACAGTGTATTGGACAGAAGAGGAGCTACTGTTCTTGTCAGTTTCCTAAGAAAAGTTGAACTAGATATGGCCCGTGTGTAGGAAGTACACTTCTTTTCTTCTGAGCAAGCTTAGTCTTTGGCCCTATAGGAAACTCAGTAGAGTAGAAGAGTGCTCTTTTCTCAAGAGCACAGTTTGTTTCTTGTAAGGTGAGCTAGCGTTTGTTTCCCAGTCCTAAATGGAGTTGAATTACATGCAGTTTCTTGTCCTATGAGCAAGAGTTGTTTTCTGATAAGAAGAGTCACTATTGCGCTCCTATTGCCATACACAGTGCAAACAACACTCGCTACTGTTCTTCACAAGTACAGTGTATTGGTCAGAAGAGGAACTACTGTTCTAGTCAGTTTCCTTAGCAGAGTTGAACTAGATATGGCCCGTGTGTGTAGGAAGCACAGTTCTTTTGTTCTGAGCAAGCTCACTGTTCGGACCCCATAGGAAACACAGTAGAGTAGAAGAGTGCTCTTTTCTCAAAAGCAGAGTGTGTTTCTTGTAAGGCGAGCTAGTGTTTGTTTCCCAGTCCTAAATGGAGTTAAATCACATGCAGTTTCTCATCCTAGGAGCCAGAGTTGTTTTCTGGTAAGAAGAGTCACTATTGTGCATCCATTGCCGTACACAGTGCAAATAGCACTCGCGTCTGTTCCCAGCAAGTACAGTGTATTGGACTGAATAAGATCTACTGTTCTTGTCAGTTTCCAAACAGAGTTGACTAGATATGGCCCGTGTGTAGGAAGCACAGTTCTTTTGTTCTGAGCAAGCTCACTGTTCTGGTCCTATAGGAAACACAGTTGAGTAGAAGAGTGCTCTTTTCTCAAAAGCAGAGTGTGTTTCTTGTAAGGCGAGCTAGCGTTTGTTTCCCAGTCCTAAATGGAGTTGAATCACATGCAGTTTCTGGTCCTATGAGCAAGAGTTGTTTAGTGGTATGAAGAGTCACAATTGTGCTCCCATTGTCATACACAGTGCAAATAGCACTCGCGTCTGTTCCCAGCAATTACAGTGTATTGGACTGAAGAGGATCTACTGTTCTTGTCAGTTTCCTAAGGAGAATTGAACTAGATATGGCCGTGTGTGTAGGAAGCACAGTTCTTCTGTTCTGAGCAAGCTCACTGTTCTGGCGCTAAAGGAAACACAGTAGAGTAGAAGAGTGCTCTTTGCTCAAAAGCAGAGTGTGTTACTTGTAAGGCGAGCTAGCATTTGTTTCCCAGTCCTAAATGGAGTTGAATCACATGAATTTTGGTCCTACGAGCAAGAGTTGCTTTCTGGTAAGGAAAGTCACTATTGCGCTCCCATTGCCATACACAGTGCAAATAGCACTGGCATCTGTTGCCAGCAAGTACAGTGTATTGGACTGAAGAGGAGCTACTTCTCTTGTCAGTTTCCTCAGCAGAGTTGAACTAGATATGGCCCGAGTGTAGGAAGGACAGTTCTTTTTTTCTGAGCAATTTTGTCTCTATGGACCCCATAGGAAAACAGTAGAGTAGAAGAGTGTTCTTTTGTCAAAAGCAGAGTGTGTTTCTTGTAAGGCGAGCTAGCATTTGTTTCCCAGTCCTAAATGGAGTTGAAATACACATGCAGTTTCTGGTCCTATGAGCGAGTGTTGTTTTTTGGTAAGGAAAGTCACTATTGCGCTCCCATTGCCATACAAAGTGCAAATAGCACTCGCATCTGTTCCCAGCAAGTACAGTGTATTGGACTGAAGAGGATCTACTGTTCTTGTCAGATTCCTAAGCAGAGTTGAACTAGATATGGCCGTGTGTGTAGGAAGCACAGTTCTTTTGTTCTGAGCAAGCTCACTGTTCGGAACCCATAGGAAACACAGTAGAGTAGAAGAGTGCTCTTTTCTCAAAAGCAGAGTGTGTTTCTGGTAATGCAAGCTAGCGTTTGTTTCCCAACCTAAATTGGAGTGAATCACATGCAGTTTCTGGTCCTACGAGCAAGAGTTGTTTTCTGGTAAGAAGAGTCACTATTGCGCTCCCATTGTCATACACAGGGCAAATAGCACTGGCGTCTGTTACCAGCATGTACAGTGTATTGGACTGAAGAGGATCTACTGTTCTTGTCAGTTTTTTAAGCAGAGTTGAACTAGATATGGCCGTGTGTGTAGGAAGCACAATTCTTTTGTTCTGAGCAAGCTCACTGTTGTGGCCCAATAGGAAAAACAGTATAGTAGAAGAGTGTTCTTTTCTCAAAAGCAGATTGTGTTTCTTGTAAGGCGAGCTAGTGTTTGTTTCCCAGTCCTAAATGGAGTTGAATCACATGCAGTTTCTGGTCCTACGAGCAAGAGTTGTTTTCTAGTAAGAAGAGTCACTATTGTGCTCCCATTGTCATACATAGGGCAAGTAGCACTGGGGTCTGTTCCCAGCATGTACAGTGTATTGCACTGAAGAGGAGCTACTGTTCTTGTCAGTTTCCTAAACAGAGTTGAACTAGATATAGCCCGTGTGTGTAGGAAGCACAGTTCTTTTGTTCTGAGCTAACTCACTGTTCAGACCCCATAGGCAACACAGTAGAGTAGAAGAGTGCTCTCTTCTCAAAAGCAGAGTGTGTTTCTTGTAAGGCAAGCTAGTGTTTGTTTCCCAGTCCTAATTGTAGTTGAATCCCATGCAGTATTTCATCCTATGAGCAAGAGATGTTTTCTGGTAAGAAGAGTCACTATTGTGTTCCCATTGCCATACACAGTGCAAATAGCACTCGCGTCTGTTCCCAGGAAGTACAGTGTATTGGAATGAAGAGGAGCTACTGTTCTTGTCAGTTTCCTACGCAGAGTTGAACTAGATATGGACCGTGTGTGTAGGAAGCACAGTTATTTTGTTCTGAGCAAGCTCACTGTTCGGACCCCTTAGGAAACACATTAGAGTAGAAGAGTGCTCTTTTCTCAAAAGCAGAGTTTGTATCTTGTAAGGCGAGCTAGCGTTTGTTTCCCAGTCATACATGGAGTTGAATCTCATGCAGTTTCTGGTCCTAGGAGCAAGAGTTGTTTTCTGGTAAGAAGAGTCACTATTGTGCTCCCATTGTCATACAAAGGGCAAATAGCACTGTCGTCTGTTCCCAGCATGTACAGTGTATTGGACTGAAGAGGATCTACTGTTCTTGTCAGTTTCCTAAGCAGAATTGAACTAGATATGGCCGTGTGTGTAGGAAGCACAGTTCTTTTGTTCTGAGCAAGCTCACTGTTCTGGCCCTATAGGAAACACAGTAGAGTAGAAGAGTGGTCTTTTCTCAAAAGCAGAGTGTGTTTCTTGTAAGGCGAGCTAGCGTTTGTTTTCCAGTCCTAAATGGAGTTGAATCACATGCAGTTGTTGGTCCCACGAGCAAGAGTTGTTTTCTGGTAAGGAAAGTCACTATTGTGCTCCCATTGCCGTGCACAGTGCAAAGAGCACTCGCGTCTGATCCCAGCAAGTACAGTGTATTGGACTGAAGAGGAGCTACTGTTATTGTCAGTTTCCAAAGCAGAGTTGAACTAGATATGGCCGTGTGTGTAGGAAGCACAGTTCTTTTGTTCTGAGCAAGCTCACTGTTCGGAACCCATAGGAAACACAGTAGAGTAAAAGAGTGCTCTTTGCTCAAAAGCAGAAAGTGTTTCTTGTAAGGAGAGCTAGGGTTTGTTTCCCAGTTCTAAATGGAGTTGAATCACATGCAGTTTCTGGTCCTACGAGCAAGAGTTGTTTTCTGGTAAGAAGAGTCACTATTGCGCTCCCATTGCCATACACAGTGCAAATCGCACTGGCGTCTGTTCCCAGCATGTACAGTGTATTGGACTGAAGAGGATCTACTGTTCTTGTCAGTTTACTAAGCAGAATTGAACGAGATATGGCCGTGTGTAGGAAGCACAGTTCTTTTGTTCTGAGCAAGCTCACTGTTCTGGCGCTATAGGAAACACAGTAGAGAAGAAGAGTGCTGTTTTCTCAAAAGCAGAGTGTGTTTCTTGTAAGGCGAGCTAGCATTTGTTTCCAAGTCCTAAATGGAGTTGAATCACATGCAGTTTCTGGTCCTACACGCAAGAGTTGTTTTCTGGTAAGGAAAGTCACTATTGCGCTCCCATTGCCATACACAGTGCAAATAGCACTCGCATCTGTTCACAGCAAGTACAGTGTATTGGACTGAAGAGGATCTACTGTTCTTGTCAGTTTCCTAAGCAGAGTTGAACTAGATATGGCCGTGTGTGTAGGAAGCACAGTACTTTTGTTCTGAGCAAGCTCACTGTTCGGAACCCATATGAAACACAGTAGAGTAGAAGAGTGCTCTTTTCTCAAAAGCAGAGTGTGTTTCTGGTAATGCAAGCTAGCGTTTGTTTCCCAACCTAAATTGGAGTTGAATCACATGCAGTTTCTGGTCCTACGAGCAAGAGTTGTTTTCTGGTAAGAAGAGTCACTATTGCGCTCCCATTGTCATACACAGGGCAAATAGCACTGGCGTCTGTTCCCAGCATGTACAGTGTATTGGATGAAGAGGATCTACTGTTCTTGTCAGTTTTTTAAGCAGAGTTGAACTAGATATGGCTGTGTGTGTAGGAAGCACAATTCTTTTGTTCTGAGCAAGCTGACTGTTCGGACCCCATATGAAACACAGTAGAGTAGAAGAGTGCTCTTTTCTCAAAAGCAGAGTGTGTTTCTTGTAAGGTGAGCTAGCATATGTTTCCCAATCCTAATTGTAGTTGAATCCCATGCAGTATTTCGTCCTATGAGCAAGAGATGTTTTCTGGTAAGAAGAGTCACTATTGTGTTCCCTTTGCCATACACAGTGCAAATAGCACTCGCGACTGTTCCCAGGAAGTACAGTGTATTGGAATGAAGAGGAGCTACTGTTCTTGTCAGTTTCCTACGCAGAGTTGAACTAGATATGGCCCGTGTGTGTAGGAAGCACAGTTATTTTGTTCTGAGCAAGCTCACTGTTCAGACCCCTTAGGAAACACATTAGAGTAGAAGAGTGCTCTTTTCTAAAAAGCAGAGTTTGTTTCTTGTAAGGCCAGCTAGCGTTTGTTTCCCAGTCATACATGGAGTTGAATCACATGCAGTTTCTGGTCCTAGGAGCAAGAGTTGTTTTCTGGTAAGAAGAGTCACTATTGTGCTCCCATTGTCATACAAAGGGCAAATAGCACTGTCGTCTGTTCCCAGCATGTACAGTGTATTGGACTGAAGAGGATCTAGTGTTCTTGTCAGTTTCCTAAGCAGAGTTTAACTAGATATGGCCGTGTTTGTAGGAAGCACAGTTCTTTTGTTCTGAGCAAGCTCACTGTTGTGGCCCAATTGGAAAAACAGTATAGTGGAAGAGTGCTCTTTTCTCAAAAGCAGAGTGTGTTTCTTGTAAGGCGAGCCAGTGTTTGTTTCCCAGTCCTAAATGGACTTGAATCACATGCAGTTTCTGGTTCTACGAGCAAGAGTTGTTTTCTAGTAAGAAGAGTCACTATTGCGCTCCCATTGTCATACACAGGGCAAATAGCACTGGCGTCTGTTCCCAGCATGTACAGTGTATTGCACTGAAGAGGAGCTACTGTTCTTGTCAGTTTCCTAAGCAGAGTTGAACTAGATATAGCCCGTTGTGTAAGAAGCACAGTCCTTTTGTTCTGAGCTTGCTCACTGTTCGGACCCCATAGGCAACACAGTAGAGTAGAAGAGTGCTCTTTTCTCAAAAGCAGAGTGTGTTTCTTGGAAGGCGAGCTAGCGTTTGTTTCCCAGTCCTAAATGGAGTTGAATCACATGCAGTTTCTGGTCCTACGAGCAAGAGTTGTTTTCTGGTAAGAAGAGTCACTATTGCTCTCCCATTTCCATACACTGTGCAAATAGCACTGGTGTCTGTTCCCAGCATGTACAGTGTATTGCACTGAAGGGGATCTACTGTTCTTGTCAGTTTCCTAAGCAGAGTTGAACTAGATATAGCCCGTGAGTGTAGGAAGCACAGTTCTTTTGTTCTGAGCAAGTTGACTGTTCGGACCCATAGGAAACACAGTAGAGTAGATGAGTGCTCTTTTCTCAAAAGCAGAGTGTGTTTCTTGTAAGGCAAGCTAGTGTTTGTTTCCCAGTCCTAAATGGAGTTGAATCACATGCAGTTTCTGGTCCTACGAGCAAGAGTTGTTTTCTGGTAAGAAGAGTCACTATTGCGCTCCCATTGTCATACACAGGGCAAATAGCACTGGCGTCTGTTCCCAGCATGTACAGTGTATTGGACTGAAGAGGATCTACTGTTCTTTTCAGTTTTTAAGCAGAGTTGAACTAGATATGGCCCGAGTGTAGGAAGCACAGTTCTTTTTTTCTGAGCAAGTTCTCTGTATGGACCCCATAGGAAAACAGTAGAGTAGAAGAGTGTTCTTTTGTCAAAAGCAGAGTGTGTTTCTTGTAAGGCGAGCTAGCATTTGTTTCCCAGTCCTAAATGGAGTTGAAATACACATGCAGTTTCTGGTCCTATGAGCGAGTGTTGTTTTTTGGTAAGGAAAGTCACTATTGCGCTCCCATTGCCATACACAGTGCAAATAGCACTCGCATCTGTTCCCAGCAAGTACAGTGTACTGGACTGAAGAGGAGCTACTGTTCTTGTCAGTTTCCTAAGCAGAGTTGAACTAGATATGGCCGTGTGTGTAGGAAGCACAGTTCTTTTGTTCTGAGCAAGCTCACTGTTCCGAACCCATAGGAAACACAGTAGAGTAGAAGAGTGCTCTTTTCTCAAAAGCAGAGTGTGTTTCTGGTAATGCAAGCTAGCGTTAGTTTCCCAACCTAAACTGGAGTGAATCACATGCAGTTTCTGGTCCTACGAGCAAGAGTTGTTTTCTGGTAAGAAGAGTCACTATTGCGCTCGCATTGTCATACACAGGGCAAATAGCACTGGCGTCTGTTCCCAGCATGTACAGTGTATTGGACTGAAGAGGATCTACTGTTCTTGTCAGTTTTTTAAGCAGAGTTGAACTAGATATGGCCGTGTGTGTAGGAAGCACAATTCTTTTGTTCTGAGCAAGCTCACTGTTGTGGCCCAATAGGAAAAACAGTATAGTAGAAGAGTGTTCTTTTCTCAAAAGCAGATTGTGTTTCTTGTAATGCGAGCTAGTGTTTGTTTCCCAGTCCTAAATGGAGTTGAATCACATGCAGTTTCTGGTCCTACGAGCAAGAGTTGTTTTCTAGTAAGAAGAGTCACTATTGCGCTCCCATTGTCATACATAGGGCAAGTAGCACTGGGGTCTGTTCCGAGCATGTACAGTGTATTGCACTGAAGAGGAGCTACTGTTCTTGTCAGTTTCCTAAACAGAGTTGAACTAGATATAGCCCGTGTGTGTAGGAAGCACAGTTCTTTTGTTCTGAGCTAACTCACTGTTCAGACCCCATAGGCAACACAGTAGAGTAGAAGAGTGCTCTCTTCTCAAAAGCAGAGTGTGTTTCTTGTAAGGCAAGCTAGTGTTTGTTTCGCAGTCCTAATTGTAGTTGAATCCCATGCAGTATTTCATCCTATGAGCAAGAGATGTTTTCTGGTAAGAAGAGTCACTATTGTGTTCCCATTGCCATACACAGTGCAAATAGCACTCGCGTCTGTTCCCAGGAAGTACAGTGTATTGGAATGAAGAGGAGCTACTGTTCTTGTCAGTTTCCTACGCCGAGTTGAACTAGATATGGACCGTGTGTGTAGGAAGCACAGTTATTTTGTTCTGAGCAAGCTCACTGTTCGGACCCCTTAGGAAACACATTAGAGTAGAAGAGTGCTCTTTTCTAAAAAGCAGAGTTTGTTTCTTGTAAGGCGAGCTAGCGTTTGTTTCCCAGTCATACATGGAGTTGAATCACATGCAGTTTCTGGTCCTAGGAGCAAGAGTTGTTTTCTGGTAAGAAGAGTCACTATTGTGCTCCCATTGTCATACAAAGGGCAAATAGCACTGTCGTCTGTTCCCAGCATGTACAGTGTATTGGACTGAAGAGGATCTACTGTTCTTGTCAGTTTCCTAAGCAGAATTGAACTAGATATGGCCGTGTGTATAGGAAGCACAGTTCTTTTGTTCTGAGCAAGCTCACTGTTCTGGCCCTATAGGAAACACAGTAGAGTAGAAGAGTGCTCTTTTCTCAAAAGCAGAGTGTGTTTCTTGTAAGGCGAGCTAGCGTTTGTTTTCCAGTCCTAAATGGAGTTGAATCACATGCAGTTGTTGGTCCCACGAGCAAGAGTTGTTTTCTGGTAAGGAAAGTCACTATTGTGCTCCCATTGCCGTGCACAGTGCAAAGAGCACTCGCGTCTGATCCCAGCAAGTACAGTGTATTGGACTGAAGAGGAGCTACTGTTATTGTCAGTTTCCAAAGCAGAGTTGACCTAGATATGGCCGTGTGTGTAGGAAGCACAGTTCTTTTGTTCTGAGCAAGCTCACTGTTCGGAACCCATAGGAAACACAGTAGAGTAAAAGAGTGCTCTTTGCTCAAAAGCAGAAAGTGTTTCTTGTAAGGAGAGCTAGGGTTTGTTTCCCAGTTCTAAATGGAGTTGAATCACATGCAGTTTCTGGTCCTACGAGCAAGAGTTGTTTTCTGGTAAGAAGAGTCACTATTGCGCTCCCATTGCCATACACAGTGCAAATCGCACTGGCGTCTGTTCCCAGCATGTACAGTGTATTGGACTGAAGAGGATCTACTGTTCTTGTCAGTTTACTAAGCAGAATTGAACGAGATATGGCCGTGTGTAGGAAGCACAGTTCTTTTGTTCTGAGCAAGCTCACTGTTCTGGCGCTATAGGAAACACAGTAGAGAAGAAGAGTGCTGTTTTCTCAAAAGCAGAGTGTGTTTCTTGTAAGACGAGCTAGCATTTGTTTCCAAGTCCTAAATGGAGTTGAATCACTTGCAGTTTCTGGTCCTACACGCAAGAGTTGTTTTCTGGTAAGGAAAGTCACTATTGCGCTCCCATTGCCATACACAGTGCAAATAGCACTCGCATCTGTTCCCAGCAAGTACAGTGTATTGGACTAAAGAGGAGCTACTGTTCTTGTCAGTTTCCTAAGCAGAGTTGAACTAGATATGGCCGTGTGTGTAGGAAGCACAGTTCTTTTGTTCTGAGCAAGCTCACTGTTCCGAACCCATAGGAAACACAGTAGAGTAGAAGAGTGCTCTTTTCTCAAAAGCAGAGTGTGTTTCTGGTAATGCAAGCTAGTGTTTGTTTCCCAACCTAAATTGGAGTTGAATCACATGCAGTTTCTGGTCCTACGAGCAAGAGTTGTTTTCTGGTAAGAAGAGTCACTATTGCGCTCCCATTGTCATACACAGGGCAAATAGCACTGGCGTCTGTTCCCAGCATGTACAGTGTATTGGACTGAAGAGGATCTACTGTTCTTTTCAGTTTTTTAAGCAGAGTTGAACTAGATATGGCCGTGTGTGTAGGAAGCACAATTCTTTTGTTCTGAGCAAGCTCACTGTTGTGGCCCAATAGGAAAAACTGTATAGTAGAAGAGTGTTCTTTTCTCAAAAGCAGATTGTGTTTCTTGTAAGGCGAGCTAGTGTTTGTTTCCCAGTCCTAAATGGAGTTGAATCACATGCAGTTTCTGGTCCTACGAGCAAGAGTTGTTTTCTAGTAAGAAGAGTCACTATTGCGCTCCCATTGTCATACATAAGGCAAGTAGCACTGGGGTCTGTTCCCAGCATGTACAGTGTATTGCACTGAAGAGGAGCTACTGTTCTTGTCAGTTTCCTAAACAGAGTTGAACTAGATATAGCCCGTGTGTGTAGGAAGCACAGTTCTTTTGCTCTGAGCTAACTCACTGTTCAGACCCCATAGGCAACACAGTAGAGTAGAAGAGTGCTCTCTTCTCAAAAGCAGAGTGTGTTTCTTGTAAGGCGAGCTAGTGTTTGTTTCCCAGTCCTAATTGTAGTTGAATCCCATGCAGTGTTTCATCCTATGAGCAAGAGATGTTTTCTGGTAAGAAGAGTCATTATTGTGTTCCCATTGCCATACACAGTGCAAATAGCACTCGCGTCTGTTCCCAGGAAGTACAGTGTATTGGAATGAAGAGGAGCTACTGTTCTTGTCAGTTTCCTACGCCGAGTTGAACTAGATATGGACCGTGTGTGTAGGAAGCACAGTTATTTTGTTCTGAGCAAGCTCACTGTTCGGACCCCTTAGGAAACACATTAGAGTAGAAGAGTGCTCTTTTCTAAAAAGCAGAGTTTGTTTCTTGTAAGGCGAGCTAGCGTTTGTTTCCCAGTCATACATGGAGTTGAATCACATGCAGTTTCTGGTCCTAGGAGCAAGAGTTGTTTTCTGGTAAGAAGAGTCACTATTGTGCTCCCATTGTCATACAAAGGGCAAATAGCACTGTCGTCTGTTCCCAGCATGTACAGTGTATTGGACTGAAGAGGATCTAGTGTTCTTGTCAGTTTCCTAAGCAGAATTGAACTAGATATGGCCGTGTGTGTAGGAAGCACAGTTCTTTTGTTCTGAACAAGCTCACTGTTCTGGCCCTATAGGAAACACAGTAGAGTAGAAGAGTGCTCTTTTCTCAAAAGCAGAGTGTGTTTCTTGTAAGGCGAGCTAGCGTTTGTTTTCCAGTCCTAAATGGAGTTGAATCACATGCAGTTGTTGGTCCCACGAGCAAGAGTTGTTTTCTGGTAAGGAAAGTCACTATTGTGCTCCCATTGCCGTGCACAGTGCAAAGAGCACTCGCGTCTGATCCCAGCAAGTACAGTGTATTGGACTGAAGAGGAGCTACTGTTATTGTCAGTTTCCAAAGCAGAGTTGACCTAGATATGGCCGTGTGTGTAGGAAGCACAGTTCTTTTGTTCTGAGCAACCTCACTGTTCGGAACCCATAGGAAACACAGTAGAGTAAAAGAGTGCTCTTTGCTCAAAAGCAGAAAGTGTTTCTTGTAAGGAGAGCTAGGGTTTGTTTCCCAGTTCTAAATGGAGTTGAATCACATGCAGTTTCTGGTCCTACGAGCAAGAGTTGTTTTCTGGAAAGAAGAGTCACTATTGCGCTCCCATTGCCATACACAGTGCAAATCGCACTGGCGTCTGTTCCCAGCATGTACAGTGTATTGGACTGAAGAGGATCTACTGTTCTTGTCAGTTTACTAAGCAGAATTGAACGAGATATGGCCGTGTGTAGGAAGCACAGTTCTTTTGTTCTGAGCAAGCTCACTGTTCTGGCGCTATAGGAAACACAGTAGAGAAGAAGAGTGCTGTTTTCTCAAAAGCAGAGTGTGTTTCTTGTAAGGCGAGCTAGCATTTGTTTCCAAGTCCTAAATGGAGTTGAATCACATGCAGTTTCTGGTCCTACACGCAAGAGTTGTTTTCTGATAAGGAAAGTCACTATTGTGCTCCCATTGCCATACACAGTGCAAATAGCACTCGCATCTGTTCCCAGCAAGTACAGTGTATTGGACTGAAGAGGAGCTACTGTTATTGTCAGTTTCCTAAGCAGAGTTGAACTAGATATGGCCGTGTGTGTAGGAAGCACAGTTCTTTTGTTCTGAGCAAGCTCACTGTTCGGAACCCATAGGAAACACAGTAGAGTAGAAGAGTGCTCTTTTCTCAAAAGCAGAGTGTGTTTCTGGTAATGCAAGCTAGCGTTTGTTTCCCAACCTAAATTGGAGTTGAATCACATGCAGTTTCTGGTCCTACGAGCAAGAGTTGTTTTCTGGTAAGAAGAGTCACTATTGCGCTCCCATTGTCATACACAGGGCAAATAGCACTGGCGTCTGTTCCCAGCATGTACAGTGTATTGGACTGAAGAGGATCTACTGTTCTTGTCAGTTTTTTAAGCAGAGTTGAACTAGATATGGCTGTGTGTGTAGGAAGCACAATTATTTTGTTCTGAGCAAGCTGACTGTTCGGACCCCATAGGAAACACAGTAGAGTAGAAGAGTGCTCTATTCTCAAAAGCAGAGTGTGTTTCTTGTAAGGCGAGCTAGCATTTGTTTCCCAGTCCTAATTGTAGTTGAATCCCATGCAGTATTTCGTCCTATGAGCAAGAGATGTTTTCTGGTAAGAAGAGTCACTATTGTGTTCCCATTGCCATACACAGTGCAAATAGCACTCGTGTCTGTTCCCAGGAAGTACAGTGTATTGGAATGAAGAGGAGCTACTGTTCTTGTCAGTTTCCTATGCAGAGTTGAACTAGATATGGCCCGTGTGTGTAGGAAGCACAGTTATTTTGTTCTGAGCAAGCTCACTGTTCGGACCCTTTAGGAAACACATTAGAGTAGAAGAGTGCTCTTTTCTAAAAAGCAGAGTTTGTTTCTTGTAAGGCCAGCTAGCGTTTGTTTCCCAGTCATACATGGAGTTGAATCACATGCAGTTTCTAGTCCTAGGAGCAAGAGTTGTTTTCTGGTAAGAAGAGTCACTATTGTGCTCCCATTGTCATATAAAGGGCAAATAGCACTGTCGTCTGTTCCAGCATGTACAGTGTATTGGACTGAAGAGGATCTAGTGTTCTTGTCAGTTTCCTAAGCAGAGTTTAACTAGATATGGCCGTGTGTGTAGGAAGCACAGTTCTTTTGTTCTGAGCAAGCTCACTGTTGTGGCCCAATAGGAAAAACAGTATAGTGGAAGAGTGCTCTTTTCTCAAAAGCAGAGTGTGTTTCTTGTAAGGCGAGCCAGTGTTTGTTTCCCAGTCCTAAATGGACTTGAATCACATGCAGTTTCTGGTCCTACGAGCAAGATCTGTTTTCTAGTAAGAAGAGTCACTATTGCGCTCCCATTGTCATACACAGGGCAAATAGCACTGGCGTCTGTTCCCAGCATGTACAGTGTATTGGACTGAAGAGGAGCTACTGTTCTTGTCAGTTTCCAAAGCAGAGTTGAACTAGATATAGCCCGTGTGTGTAGGAAGCACAGTCCTTTTGTTCTGAGCTTGCTCACTGTTCGGACCCCATAGGCAACACAGTAGAGTAGAAGAGTGCTCTTTTCTCAAAAGCAGAGTGTGTTTCTTGTAAGGCGAGCTAGCATTTGTTTCCAAGTCCTAAATGGAGTTGAATCACATGCAGTTTCTGGTCCTACACGCAAGAGTTGTTTTCTGGTAAGGAAAGTCACTATTGCGCTCCCATTGCCATACACAGTGCAAATAGCACTCGCATCTGTTCACAGCAAGTACAGTGTATTGGACTGAAGAGGATCTACTGTTCTTGTCAGTTTCCTAAGCAGAGTTGAACTAGATATGGCCGTGTGTGTAGGAAGCACAGTACTTTTGTTCTGAGCAAGCTCACTGTTCGGAACCCATAGGAAACACAGTAGAGTAGAAGAGTGCTCTTTTCTCAAAAGCAGAGTGTGTTTCTGGTAATGCAAGCTAGCGTTTGTTTCCCAACCTAAATTGGAGTTGAATCACATGCAGTTTCTGGTCCTACGAGCAAGAGTTGTTTTCTGGTAAGAAGAGTCACTATTGCGCTCCCATTGTCATACACAGGGCAAATAGCACTGGCGTCTGTTCCCAGCATGTACAGTGTATTGGATGAAGAGGATCTACTGTTCTTGTCAGTTTTTTAAGCAGAGTTGAACTAGATATGGCTGTGTGTGTAGGAAGCACAATTCTTTTGTTCTGAGCAAGCTGACTGTTCGGACCCCATATGAAACACAGTAGAGTAGAAGAGTGCTCTTTTCTCAAAAGCAGAGTGTGTTTCTTGTAAGGTGAGCTAGCATATGTTTCCCAATCCTAATTGTAGTTGAATCCCATGCAGTATTTCGTCCTATGAGCAAGAGATGTTTTCTGGTAAGAAGAGTCACTATTGTGTTCCCTTTGCCATACACAGTGCAAATAGCACTCGCGACTGTTCCCAGGAAGTACAGTGTATTGGAATGAAGAGGAGCTACTGTTCTTGTCAGTTTCCTACGCAGAGTTGAACTAGATATGGCCCGTGTGTGTAGGAAGCACAGTTATTTTGTTCTGAGCAAGCTCACTGTTCAGACCCCTTAGGAAACACATTAGAGTAGAAGAGTGCTCTTTTCTAAAAAGCAGAGTTTGTTTCTTGTAAGGCCAGCTAGCGTTTGTTTCCCAGTCATACATGGAGTTGAATCACATGCAGTTTCTGGTCCTACGAGCAAGAGTTGTTTTCTGGTAAGAAGAGTCACTATTGTGCTCCCATTGTCATACAAAGGGCAAATAGCACTGTCGTCTGTTCCCAGCATGTACAGTGTATTGGACTGAAGAGGATCTAGTGTTCTTGTCAGTTTCCTAAGCAGAGTTTAACTAGATATGGCCGTGTTTGTAGGAAGCACAGTTCTTTTGTTCTGAGCAAGCTCACTGTTGTGGCCCAATTGGAAAAACAGTATAGTGGAAGAGTGCTCTTTTCTCAAAAGCAGAGTGTGTTTCTTGTAAGGCGAGCCAGTGTTTGTTTCCCAGTCCTAAATGGACTTGAATCACATGCAGTTTCTGGTTCTACGAGCAAGAGTTGTTTTCTAGTAAGAAGAGTCACTATTGCGCTCCCATTGTCATACACAGGGCAAATAGCACTGGCGTCTGTTCCCAGCATGTACAGTGTATTGCACTGAAGAGGAGCTACTGTTCTTGTCAGTTTCCTAAGCAGAGTTGAACTAGATATAGCCCGTGTGTGTAAGAAGCACAGTCCTTTTGTTCTGAGCTTGCTCACTGTTCGGACCCCATAGGCAACACAGTAGAGTAGAAGAGTGCTCTTTTCTCAAAAGCAGAGTGTGTTTCTTGGAAGGCGAGCTAGCGTTTGTTTCCCAGTCCTAAATGGAGTTGAATCACATGCAGTTTCTGGTCCTACGAGCAAGAGTTGTTTTCTGGTAAGAAGAGTCACTATTGCTCTCCCATTTCCATACACTGTGAAAATAGCACTGGTGTCTGTTCCCAGCATGTACAGTGTATTGCACTGAAGGGGATCTACTGTTCTTGTCAGTTTCCTAAGCAGAGTTGAACTAGATATAGCCCGTGAGTGTAGGAAGCACAGTTCTTTTGTTCTGAGCAAGTTGACTGTTCGGACCCATAGGAAACACAGTAGAGTAGATGAGTGCTCTTTTCTCAAAAGCAGAGTGTGTTTCTTGTAAGGCAAGCTAGTGTTTGTTTCCCAGTCCTAAATGGAGTTGAATCACATGCAGTTTCTGGTCCTACGAGCAAGAGTTGTTTTCTGGTAAGAAGAGTCACTATTGCGCTCCCATTGTCATACACAGGGCAAATAGCACTGGCGTCTGTTCCCAGCATGTACAGTGTATTGGACTGAAGAGGATCTACTGTTCTTTTCAGTTTTTAAGCAGAGTTGAACTAGATATGGCCCGAGTGTAGGAAGCACAGTTCTTTTTTTCTGAGCAAGTTCTCTGTATGGACCCCATAGGAAAACAGTAGAGTAGAAGAGTGTTCTTTTGTCAAAAGCAGAGTGTGTTTCTTGTAAGGCGAGCTAGCATTTGTTTCCCAGTCCTAAATGGAGTTGAAATACACATGCAGTTTCTGGTCCTATGAGCGAGTGTTGTTTTTTGGTAAGGAAAGTCACTATTGCGCTCCCATTGCCATACACAGTGCAAATAGCACTCGCATCTGTTCCCAGCAAGTACAGTGTACTGGACTGAAGAAGAGCTACTGTTCTTGTCAGTTTCCTAAGCAGAGTTGAACTAGATATGGCCGTGTGTGTAGGAAGCACAGTTCTTTTGTTCTGAGCAAGCTCACTGTTCCGAACCCATAGGAAACACAGTAGAGTAGAAGAGTGCTCTTTTCTCAAAAGCAGAGTGTGTTTCTGGTAATGCAAGCTAGCGTTAGTTTCCCAACCTAAACTGGAGTGAATCACATGCAGTTTCTGGTCCTACGAGCAAGAGTTGTTTTCTGGTAAGAAGAGTCACTATTGCGCTCGCATTGTCATACACAGGGCAAATAGCACTGGCGTCTGTTCCCAGCATGTACAGTGTATTGGACTGAAGAGGATCTACTGTTCTTGTCAGTTTTTTAAGCAGAGTTGAACTAGATATGGCCGTGTGTGTAGGAAGCACAATTCTTTTGTTCTGAGCAAGCTCACTGTTGTGGCCCAATAGGAAAAACAGTATAGTAGAAGAGTGTTCTTTTCTCAAAAGCAGATTGTGTTTCTTGTAATGCGAGCTAGTGTTTGTTTCCCAGTCCTAAATGGAGTTGAATCACATGCAGTTTCTGGTCCTACGAGCAAGAGTTGTTTTCTAGTAAGAAGAGTCACTATTGCGCTCCCATTGTCATACATAGGGCAAGTAGCACTGGGGTCTGTTCCGAGCATGTACAGTGTATTGCACTGAAGAGGAGCTACTGTTCTTGTCAGTTTCCTAAACAGAGTTGAACTAGATATAGCCCGTGTGTGTAGGAAGCACAGTTCTTTTGTTCTGAGCTAACTCACTGTTCAGACCCCATAGGCAACACAGTAGAGTAGAAGAGTGCTCTCTTCTCAAAAGCAGAGTGTGTTTCTTGTAAGGCAAGCTAGTGTTTGTTTCGCAGTCCTAATTGTAGTTGAATCCCATGCAGTATTTCATCCTATGAGCAAGAGATGTTTTCTGGTAAGAAGAGTCACTATTGTGTTCCCATTGCCATACACAGTGCAAATAGCACTCGCGTCTGTTCCCAGTAAGTACAGTGTATTGGAATGAAGAGGAGCTACTGTTCTTGTCAGTTTCCTACGCCGAGTTGAACTAGATATGGACCGTGTGTGTAGGAAGCACAGTTATTTTGTTCTGAGCAAGCTCACTGTTCGGACCCCTTAGGAAACACATTAGAGTAGAAGAGTGCTCTTTTCTAAAAAGCAGAGTTTGTTTCTTGTAAGGCGAGCTAGCGTTTGTTTCCCAGTCATACATGGAGTTGAATCACATGCAGTTTCTGGTCCTAGGAGCAAGAGTTGTTTTCTGGTAAGAAGAGTCACTATTGTGCTCCCATTGTCATACAAAGGGCAAATAGCACTGTCGTCTGTTCCCAGCATGTACAGTGTATTGGACTGAAGAGGATCTACTGTTCTTGTCAGTTTCCTAAGCAGAATTGAACTAGATATGGCCGTGTGTATAGGAAGCACAGTTCTTTTGTTCTGAGCAAGCTCACTGTTCTGGCCCTATAGGAAACACAGTAGAGTAGAAGAGTGCTCTTTTCTCAAAAGCAGAGTGTGTTTCTTGTAAGGCGAGCTAGCGTTTGTTTTCCAGTCCTAAATGGAGTTGAATCACATGCAGTTGTTGGTCCCACGAGCAAGAGTTGTTTTCTGGTAAGGAAAGTCACTATTGTGCTCCCATTGCCGTGCACAGTGCAAAGAGCACTCGCGTCTGATCCCAGCAAGTACAGTGTATTGGACTGAAGAGGAGCTACTGTTATTGTCAGTTTCCAAAGCAGAGTTGACCTAGATATGGCCGTGTGTGTAGGAAGCACAGTTCTTTTGTTCTGAGCAAGCTCACTGTTCGGAACCCATAGGAAACACAGTAGAGTAAAAGAGTGCTCTTTGCTCAAAAGCAGAAAGTGTTTCTTGTAAGGAGAGCTAGGGTTTGTTTCCCAGTTCTAAATGGAGTTGAATCACATGCAGTTTCTGGTCCTACGAGCAAGAGTTGTTTTCTGGAAAGAAGAGTCACTATTGCGCTCCCATTGCCATACACAGTGCAAATCGCACTGGCGTCTGTTCCCAGCATGTACAGTGTATTGGACTGAAGAGGATCTACTGTTCTTGTCAGTTTACTAAGCAGAATTGAACGAGATATGGCCGTGTGTAGGAAGCACAGTTCTTTTGTTCTGAGCAAGCTCACTGTTCTGGCGCTATAGGAAACACAGTAGAGAAGAAGAGTGCTGTTTTCTCAAAAGCAGAGTGTGTTTCTTGTAAGACGAGCTAGCATTTGTTTCCAAGTCCTAAATGGAGTTGAATCACTTGCAGTTTCTGGTCCTACACGCAAGAGTTGTTTTCTGGTAAGGAAAGTCACTATTGCGCTCCCATTGCCATACACAGTGCAAATAGCACTCGCATCTGTTCCCAGCAAGTACAGTGTATTGGACTGAAGAGGAGCTACTGTTCTTGTCAGTTTCCTAAGCAGAGTTGAACTAGATATGGCCGTGTGTGTAGGAAGCACAGTTCTTTTGTTCTGAGCAAGCTCACTGTTCCGAACCCATAGGAAACACAGTAGAGTAGAAGAGTGCTCTTTTCTCAAAAGCAGAGTGTGTTTCTGGTAATGCAAGCTAGTGTTTGTTTCCCAACCTAAATTGGAGTTGAATCACATGCAGTTTCTGGTCCTACGAGCAAGAGTTGTTTTCTGGTAAGAAGAGTCACTATTGCGCTCCCATTGTCATACACAGGGCAAATAGCACTGGCGTCTGTTCCCAGCATGTACAGTGTATTGGACTGAAGAGGATCTACTGTTCTTTTCAGTTTTTTAAGCAGAGTTGAACTAGATATGGCCGTGTGTGTAGGAAGCACAATTCTTTTGTTCTGAGCAAGCTCACTGTTGTGGCCCAATAGGAAAAACTGTATAGTTGAAGAGTGTTCTTTTCTCAAAAGCAGATTGTGTTTCTTGTAAGGCGAGCTAGTGTTTGTTTCCCAGTCCTAAATGGAGTTGAATCACATGCAGTTTCTGGTCCTACGAGCAAGAGTTGTTTTCTAGTAAGAAGAGTCACTATTGTGCTCCCATTGTCATACATAAGGCAAGTAGCACTGGGGTCTGTTCCCAGCATGTACAGTGTATTGCACTGAAGAGGAGCTACTGTTCTTGTCAGTTTCCTAAACAGAGTTGAACTAGATATAGCCCGTGTGTGTAGGAAGCACAGTTCTTTTGTTCTGAGCTAACTCACTGTTCAGACCCCATAGGCAACACAGTAGAGTAGAAGAGTGCTCTCTTCTCAAAAGCAGAGTGTGTTTCTTGTAAGGCGAGCTAGTGTTTGTTTCCCAGTCCTAATTGTAGTTGAATCCCATGCAGTGTTTCATCCTATGAGCAAGAGATGTTTTCTGGTAAGAAGAGTCATTATTGTGTTCCCATTGCCATACACAGTGCAAATAGCACTCGCGTCTGTTCCCAGGAAGTACAGTGTATTGGAATGAAGAGGAGCTACTGTTCTTGTCAGTTTCCTACGCCGAGTTGAACTAGATATGGACCGTGTGTGTAGGAAGCACAGTTATTTTGTTCTGAGCAAGCTCACTGTTCGGACCCCTTAGGAAACACATTAGAGTAGAAGAGTGCTCTTTTCTAAAAAGCAGAGTTTGTTTCTTGTAAGGCGAGCTAGCGTTTGTTTCCCAGTCATACATGGAGTTGAATCACATGCAGTTTCTGGTCCTAGGAGCAAGAGTTGTTTTCTGGTAAGAAGAGTCACTATTGTGCTCCCATTGTCATACAAAGGGCAAATAGCACTGTCGTCTGTTCCCAGCATGTACAGTGTATTGGACTGAAGAGGATCTAGTGTTCTTGTCAGTTTCCTAAGCAGAATTGAACTAGATATGGCCGTGTGTGTAGGAAGCACAGTTCTTTTGTTCTGAACAAGCTCACTGTTCTGGCCCTATAGGAAACACAGTAGAGTAGAAGAGTGCTCTTTTCTCAAAAGCAGAGTGTGTTTCTTGTAAGGCGAGCTAGCGTTTGTTTTCCAGTCCTAAATGGAGTTGAATCACATGCAGTTGTTGGTCCCACGAGCAAGAGTTGTTTTCTGGTAAGGAAAGTCACTATTGTGCTCCCATTGCCGTGCACAGTGCAAAGAGCACTCGCGTCTGATCCCAGCAAGTACAGTGTATTGGACTGAAGAGGAGCTACTGTTATTGTCAGTTTCCAAAGCAGAGTTGACCTAGATATGGCCGTGTGTGTAGGAAGCACAGTTCTTTTGTTCTGAGCAAGCTCACTGTTCGGAACCCATAGGAAACACAGTAGAGTAAAAGAGTGCTCTTTGCTCAAAAGCAGAAAGTGTTTCTTGTAAGGAGAGCTAGGGTTTGTTTCCCAGTTCTAAATGGAGTTGAATCACATGCAGTTTCTGGTCCTACGAGCAAGAGTTGTTTTCTGGAAAGAAGAGTCACTATTGCGCTCCCATTGCCATACACAGTGCAAATCGCACTGGCGTCTGTTCCCAGCATGTACAGTGTATTGGACTGAAGAGGATCTACTGTTCTTGTCAGTTTACTAAGCAGAATTGAACGAGATATGGCCGTGTGTAGGAAGCACAGTTCTTTTGTTCTGAGCAAGCTCACTGTTCTGGCGCTATAGGAAACACAGTAGAGAAGAAGAGTGCTGTTTTCTCAAAAGCAGAGTGTGTTTCTTGTAAGGCGAGCTAGCATTTGTTTCCAAGTCCTAAATGGAGTTGAATCACATGCAGTTTCTGGTCCTACACGCAAGAGTTGTTTTCTGATAAGGAAAGTCACTATTGTGCTCCCATTGCCATACACAGTGCAAATAGCACTCGCATCTGTTCCCAGCAAGTACAGTGTATTGGACTGAAGAGGAGCTACTGTTCTTGTCAGTTTCCTAAGCAGAGTTGAACTAGATATGGCCGTGTGTGTAGGAAGCACAGTTCTTTTGTTCTGAGCAAGCTCACTGTTCGGAACCCATAGGAAACACAGTAGAGTAGAAGAGTGCTCTTTTCTCAAAAGCAGAGTGTGTTTCTGGTAATGCAAGCTAGCGTTTGTTTCCCAACCTAAATTGGAGTTGAATCACATGCAGTTTCTGGTCCTACGAGCAAGAGTTGTTTTCTGGTAAGAAGAGTCACTATTGCGCTCCCATTGTCATACACAGGGCAAATAGCACTGGCGTCTGTTCCCAGCATGTACAGTGTATTGGACTGAAGAGGATCTACTGTTCTTGTCAGTTTTTTAAGCAGAGTTGAACTAGATATGGCTGTGTGTGTAGGAAGCACAATTATTTTGTTCTGAGCAAGCTGACTGTTCGGACCCCATAGGAAACACAGTAGAGTAGAAGAGTGCTCTATTCTCAAAAGCAGAGTGTGTTTCTTGTAAGGCGAGCTAGCATTTGTTTCCCAGTCCTAATTGTAGTTGAATCCCATGCAGTATTTCGTCCTATGAGCAAGAGATGTTTTCTGGTAAGAAGAGTCACTATTGTGTTCCCATTGCCATACACAGTGCAAATAGCACTCGTGTCTGTTCCCAGGAAGTACAGTGTATTGGAATGAAGAGGAGCTACTGTTCTTGTCAGTTTCCTATGCAGAGTTGAACTAGATATGGCCCGTGTGTGTAGGAAGCACAGTTATTTTGTTCTGAGCAAGCTCACTGTTCGGACCCTTTAGGAAACACATTAGAGTAGAAGAGTGCTCTTTTCTAAAAAGCAGAGTTTGTTTCTTGTAAGGCCAGCTAGCGTTTGTTTCCCAGTCATACATGGAGTTGAATCACATGCAGTTTCTAGTCCTAGGAGCAAGAGTTGTTTTCTGGTAAGAAGAGTCACTATTGTGCTCCCATTGTCATATAAAGGGCAAATAGCACTGTCGTCTGTTCCAGCATGTACAGTGTATTGGACTGAAGAGGATCTAGTGTTCTTGTCAGTTTCCTAAGCAGAGTTTAACTAGATATGGCCGTGTGTGTAGGAAGCACAGTTCTTTTGTTCTGAGCAAGCTCACTGTTGTGGCCCAATAGGAAAAACAGTATAGTGGAAGAGTGCTCTTTTCTCAAAAGCAGAGTGTGTTTCTTGTAAGGCGAGCCAGTGTTTGTTTCCCAGTCCTAAATGGACTTGAATCACATGCAGTTTCTGGTCCTACGAGCAAGATCTGTTTTCTAGTAAGAAGAGTCACTATTGCGCTCCCATTGTCATACACAGGGCAAATAGCACTGGCGTCTGTTCCCAGCATGTACAGTGTATTGGACTGAAGAGGAGCTACTGTTCTTGTCAGTTTCCTAAGCAGAGTTGAACTAGATATAGCCCGTGTGTGTAGGAAGCACAGTCCTTTTGTTCTGAGCTTGCTCACTGTTCGGACCCCATAGGCAACACAGTAGAGTAGAAGAGTGCTCTTTTCTCAAAAGCAGAGTGTTTTTCTTGTAAGGCAAGCTAGTGTTTGTTTCCCAGTCCTAAATGGAGTTGAATCACATGCAGTTTCTGGTCCTACGAGCAAGAGTTGTTTTCTGGTAAGAAGAGTCACTATTGCGCTCCCATTGTCGTACACAGGGCAAATAGCACTGGCGTCTGTTCCCAGCATGTACAGTGTATTGCACTGAAGAGGAGCTACTGTTCTTGTCAGTTTCCTAAGCATAGTTGAACTAGATATAGACCGTGTGTGTAGGAAGCACAGTTCTTTTGTTCTGAGCAAGCTCACTATTTTGTCCCTATATGAAACACAGTAGAGTAGAAGAGTGCTCTTTTCTCAAAAGCAGAGTGTGTTTCTTGTAAGGCGAGCTAGCGTTTGTATCCCAGTCATAAATGGAGTTGAATCACAGGCAGTTTTTCGTCCCACAAGCAAGAGTTGTTTTCTGGTAAGGAAAGTCACTATTGCGCTCCCTTTCTCATACACAGTGCAAATAGCACTGGCGTCTGTTCCCAGCAAGTACAGTGTATTGGACTAAAGAGGAGCTACTGTTCTTGTCAGATTCCTAAGCAGAGTTGAACTAGATATTGCCCGTGTGTGTAGGAAGCACAGTTCTTTTCTTTTGAGCAAGCTCAATGTTCTGGCCCTACAGGAAACACATTAGAGTAGAATACTGCTCTTTTCTCAAAAGCAGAGTGTGTTTTTTGTAAGGCAAGCTAGCGTTTGTTTCCCAGTCCTAAATGGAGTTGAATCACATGCAGTTTCTGGTCCTACGAGCAAGAGTTGTTTTCTGGTAAGAAGAGTAACTCTTGCGCTCCCATTGCCATACACAGTGCAAATAGCAATGGCTTCTGTTCCCAGCATGTACAGTGTATTGGACTGAACAGGAGCTACTGTTCTTGTCAGTTTAATAAGCAGAGTTGAACTAGATATGGCCCCTGTGTGTAGGAAGCACAGTTCTTTTGTTCTGAGCAAGCTCACTGTTCGGACCCCATAGGAAACACGTTAGAGTAGAAGAGTGCTCTTTTCTAAAAAGCAGAGTTTGTTTCTTGTAAGGTCAGCTAGCGTTTGTTTCCCAGTCCTAAATGGAGTTGAATCACATGCAGTTTCTGGTCCTACGAGCAATAGTTGTTTTCTGGTAAGAAGAGTCACTATTGTGCTCCCATTGTCATACAATAAGCAAATAGCACTGTCGTCTGTTCCCAGCATGTACAGTGTATTGGACTGAAGAGGATCTACTGTTCTTGTCAGTTTCCTAAGCAGAGCTGAACTAGATATGGCCGTGTGTGTAGGAAGCACAGTTTTTTGTTCTGAGCAAGCTCACTGTTCTGGCCCTATAGGAAACACAGTAGAGTAGAAGAGTGCTCTTTTCTCAAAAGCAGAGTGTGTTGCTTGTAAGGCCACCTAGCGTTTGTTTTCCAGTCATAAATGGACTTGAATCACATGCAGTTGTTGGTCCCACGAGCAAGAGTTGTTTTTTGGTAAGGAATTTCACTATTGTGCTCCCATTGCCATGCACAGTGCAAAGAGCACTCGTGTCTGATCTCAGCATGTACAGTGTATTGGACTGAAGAGGATCTACTGTTCTTGTCAGTTTCCTAAGCAGAGTTTAACTAGATATGGCCGTGCGTGTAGGAAGCACAGTTCTTTTGTTCTGAGCAAGCTCACTGTTGTGGCCCAATAGGAAAAACAGTATAGTGGAAGAGTGCTCTTTTCTCAAAAGCAGAGTGTGTTTCTTGTAAGGCGAGCTAGCGTTTGTTTCCCAGTCCTAAATGGAGTTGAATCCCATGAAGTTTCTGGTCCTACGAGCAAGAGTTGTTTTCTGGTATCAAGAGTCACTATTGTGCTCCCATTGTCATACACAGGGCAAATAGCACTGGCGTCGGTTCCCAGCATCTACAGTGTATTGGACTTAAGAGGAGCTACTGTTCTTGTCAGTTTCCTAAGTAGAGTTGAAGCAGATATGGCCCGTGTGTGTAGGAAGCACAGTTCTTTTGTTCTGAGCAAGCTCGCTGTTCGGACTCAATAGGAAACACCGTATTGGACTGAAGAGGATCTAATGTTCTTGTCAGTTTCCTAAGCAGAGTTGAACTAGCTATGGCCGTGTGTGTAGGAAGCACAGTTCTTTTGTTCTGAGCAAGCTCACTGTTCTGGCCATATAGGAAACACATTAGAGTAGAATAGTGCTCTTTTCTCAAAAGAAGAGTGTGTTTCTTGTAAGGCGAGCTAGCGTTTGTTTCCCAGTCCTAAATGGAGTTGAATCCCATGAAGTTTCTGGTCCTACGAGCAAGAGTTGTTTTCTTGTATCAAGAGTCACCATTGTGCTCCCATTGTCATACACAGGGCAAATAGCACTGGCGTCGGTTCCCAGCATGTACAGTGTATTGGACGGAAGAGGATCTACTGTTCTTGTCAGTTTCCTAAGCAGAATTGAACTAGTTATGGCCGTGTGTGTAAGAAGCACAGTTCTTTTCTTCTGAGCAAGCTCACTGTTCAGACCCCATAGGAAATACAGTAGAGTGGAAGAGTGCCCTTTTCTCAAAAGCAGAGTGTGTTTCTCGTAAGGCGAGCTAGCGTTTGTTTCTCAGTCCTAAATGGAGTTGAATCACATGCAGTTTCTGGTCCTACGAGCAAGAGTTGTTTTCTGGTAAGAAGAGTCACTAATGCGCTCCTATTGTCATACACAGGGCATATAGCACTGGCATCTGTTCCCAGCATCTACAGTGTATTGGACTTAAGAGGAGCTACTGTTCTTGTCAGTTTCCTAAGCAGAGTTGAAGTAGATATGGCCTGTGTGTGTAGTAAGCACAGTTCTTTTGTTCTGAGCAAGCTCACTGTTCTGACCCCATAGGAAACACATTAGAGTAGAAGAGTTCTCTTTTCTAAAAAGCAGAGTTTGTTTCTTGTAAGGTCAGCTAGCATTTGTTTCCCAGTCCTAAATGGAGTTGAATCACATGCAGTTTCTGGTCCTACGAGCAAGAGTTGTTTTCTGGTAAGAAGAGTCACTATTGTGCTCCCATTGTCATACACAAAGCAAATAGCACTGGCGTCTGTTCCCAGCATGTACACTGTATTGGACTGAAGAGGATCTACTGTTCTTGTCAGTTTCCTAAGCAGAGTTGAACTAGATATGGCCGTGTGTGTAGGAAGCACAGTTCTTTTGTTCTGAGCAAGCTCACTGTTCTGGCCATATAGGAAACACATTAGAGTAGAATAGTGCTCTTTTCTCAAAAGCAGAGTGTGTTTCTTGTAAGGCGAGCTAGCGTTTGTTTCCCAGTCCTAAATGGAGTTGAATCCCATGCAGTTTCTGGTCCTGCGAGCAAGAGTTGTTTTCCGGTATCAAGAGTCACTATTGTGCTCCCATTGTCATACACAGTGCAAATAGCACTGGCGTCTGTTCCCAGCATGTACAGTGTATTGGACGGAAGAGGATCTACTGTTCTTGTCAGTTTCCTAAGCAGAATTGAGCTAGCTATGGCCGTGTGTGTAGGAAGCACAGTTCTTTTCTTCTGAGCAAGCTCACTGTTCGGACCCAATAGGAATCACCGTAGATTAAAAGAGTGCCCATTCTCAAAAGCATAGTGTGTTTCTTGTAAAGTGAGCTAGTGTTTGTTTCCCTGTCCTAAATGGATTTGAATCACATGCAGTTTCTGGTCCTATGAGCAAGAGTTGTTTTCTGGTAAGAAGGGTCACTCTTGTGCTCCCATTGCCATACACAGTGCAAATAGCACTGGCGTCTGTTCCCAGCATGTACAGTGTATTGCACTGAAAAGGATCTACTGTTCTTGTCAGTTTCCTAAGCAGAGTTGAACTAGATATAGCCCGTGTGTAGGAAGCACAGTTCTTTTGTTCTGAGCAAGCTGACTGTTTGGACCCCATAGAAAACACAGTAGAGTAGAAGAGTGCTCTTTTCTCAAAAGCAGAGTGTGTTTCTTGTAAGGCAAGCTAGCGTTTGTTTCCCAGTCCTAAATGGAGTTGAATCACATGCAGTTTCTGGTCCAACGAGAAAGAGTTGTTTTCTGTTAAGAAGAGTCACTATTGTGCTCCCATTGCCATACACACTGCAAATAGCACTCGCGTCTGTTCCCAGCCAGTAATGTGTATTGGACTGAAGAGGAGCTACTGTTCTTGTCAGATTCCTAAGCAGAGTTGAACTAGATATGGCCCTTGTATGTAGGAAGCACAGTTCTTTTGTTCTGAGCAAGCACACTGTTCGGACCCCATAGGAAACAAGTAGAGAAGAAGAGTGCCCTTTCCTCAAAAGCAGAGTGTGTTTCTTGTAGGGTGAGCTAGCATTTGTTTTCCAGTCCTAAATGGAATTGAATCACATGCAGTTTCTGGTTACGAGAAAGAGTTGTTTTCTGGTAAGAAGAGTCATTATTGTGCTCCCATTGTCACACACAAGGCAAATAGCACTGGCATCTGTTCCCAGCAAGTACAGTGTATTGGACTTAAATGGATCTACTGTTCTTGTCAGTTTCTTAAGCAGAGTTGAACTAGATATGGCCCGTGTGTGTAGGAAGCACACTTCTTTTGTTCTGAGCAAGCTCACTGTAATGGCCCTTTAGGAAACCCAGTAGAGTAGAGGAGTGCCCTTTTCTCAAAAGCAGAGTGTGTTTCTTGTAAGGCGTGCTCGCATTTGTTTCCCAGTCCTAAATGTAGTTGAATCCCATGCAGTTTCTGCTCCTATGAGCAAGAGTTGTTTTCTGGTCAGAAGAGTCACTATTGTGCTCCCTTTGTCATACACAGGGCAAATAGCACTGGCGTCTGTTCCCAGCATGTACAGTGTATTGGACTGAAGAGGATCTACTGTTCTTGTCAGTTTCCTAAGCAGAGTTTAACTAGATATGGCCGTGTGTGTAGGAAGCACAGTTCTTTTGTTCTGAGCAAGCTCACTGTTGTGGCCCAATAGGAAAAACAGTATAGTGGAAGAGTGCTCTTTTCTCAAAAGCAGAGTGTGTTTCTTGTAAGGCGAGCTAGCGTTTGTTTCCCAGTCCTAAATGGAGTTGAATCCCATGAAGTTTCTGGTCCTATGAGCAAGAGTTGTTTTCTGGTATCAAGAGTCACTATTGTGCTCCCATTGTCATACACAGGGCAAATAGAACTGGCGTCGGTTCCCAGCATGTACAGTGTATTGGACGGAAGAGGATCTACTGTTCTTGTCAGTTTCCTAAGCAGAATTGAACTAGTTATGGCCGTGTGTGTAGGAAGCACAGTTCTTTTCTTCTGAGCAAGCTCACTGTTCGGACCCCATAGGAAATACAGTAGAGTGGAAGAGTGCCCTTTTCTCAAAAGCAGAGTGTGTTTCTTGTAAGGCGAGCTAGCGTTTGTTTCTCAGTCCTAAATGGAGTTGAATCACATGCAGTTTCTGGTCCTACGAGCAAGAGTTGTTTTCTGGTAAGAAGAGACACTATTGTGCTCCAATTGCCACACACAGTGCAAATAGGACTCGCGTCTGTTCCCATCAAGTACAGTGTATTGGACTGAAGAGGAGCTACTGTTCTTGTCAGTTTCCTAAGCAGAGTTGAACTAGATATGGCCGTGTGTGTAGGAAGCACAGTTCTTTTGTTCTGAGCAAGCTCACTGTTCTGGCCATATAGGAAACACATTAGAGTAGAATAGTGCTCTTTTCTCAAAAGCAGAGTGTGTTTCTTGTAAGGCGAGCTAGCGTTTGTTTCCCAGTCCTAAATGGAGTTGAATCCCATGCAGTTTCTGGTCCTACGAGCAAGAGTTGTTTTCTGGTAAGAAGAGTCACTATTGTGCTCCCATTGTCATACACAGTGCAAATAGCACTGGCGTCTGTTCCCAGCATCTACAGTGTATTGGACTTAAGAGGAGCTACTGTTCTTGTCAGTTTCCTAAGCAGAGTTGAAGTAGATATGGCCCGTGTGTGTAGGAAGCACAGTTCTTTTGTTTTGAGCAAGCTCACTGTTCTGACCCCATAGGAAACACGTTAGAGTGGAAGAGTTCTCTTTTCTAAAAAGCAGATTTTGTTTCTTGTAAGGCCAGCTAGCGTTTGTTTCCCAGTCATAAATGGAGTTTAATCACATGCAGTTTCTGGTCCTCAGAGCAATAGTTGTTTTCTGGTAAGAAGAGTCACTATTGTGCTCCCATTGTCATACACAAAGCAAATAGCACTGGCGTCTATTCCCAGCATGTACACTGTATTGGACTGAAGAGGATCTAATGTTCTTGTCAGTTTCCTAAGCAGAGTTGAACTAGATATGGCCGTGTGTGTAGGAAGCTCAGTTCTTTTGTTCTGAGCAAGCTCACTGTTCTGGCCATATAGGAAACACATTAGAGTAGAATAGTGCTCTTTTCTCAAAAGCAGAGTGTGTTTCTTGTAAGGCGAGCTAGCGTTTGTTTCCCAGTCCTAAATGGAGTTGAATCCCATGCAGTTTCTGGTCCTACGAGCAAGAGTTGTTTCTGGGATCAAGAGTCACTATTGTGCTCCCATTTTCATACACAGTGCAAATAGCACTGGCATCTGGTCCCAGCATGTACAGTCTATTGGACGGAAGAGGATCTACTGTTCTTGTCAGTTTCCTAAGCAGAATTGAGCTAGCTATGGCCGTGTGTGTAGGAAGCACAGTTCTTTTCTTCTGAGCAAGCTCACTGTTCGGACCCAATAGGAAACACCGTAGAGTAAAAGAGTGCCCATTCTCAAAAGCATAGTGTGTTTCTTGTAAGGTGAGCTAATGTTTGTTTCCCTGTCCTAAATGGATTTGAATCACATGCAGTTTCTGGTCCTACGAGCAAGAGTTGTTTTCTGGTAAGAAGAGTCACTCTTGCACTCCCATTGCCATACACAGTGCAAATAGCACTGGCGTCTGTTCCCAGCATGTACAGTGTATTGCAATGAAAAGGATCTACTGTTCTTGTCAGTTTCCTAAGCAGAGTTGAACTAGATATAGCCCGTGTTTAGGAAGCACAGTTCTTTTGTTCTGAGCAAGTTGACTGTTCGGACCCCTTAGAAAACACAGTAGAGTAGAAGAGTGCTCTTTTCTCAAAAGCAGAGTGTGTTTCTTGTAAGGCAAGCTAGCGTTTGTTTCCCAGTCCTAAATGGAGTTGAATCACATGCAGTTTCTGGTCCTATGAACAAGAGTTGTTTTCTGGTAAGAAGAGTCACTATTGTGCTCCCATTGCCATACACACTGCAAATAGCACTCGCGTCTGTTCCCAGCCAGTAATGTGTATTGGACTGAAGAGGAGCTACTGTTCTTGTCAGATTCCTAAGCAGAGTTGAACTAGATATGGCCCTTGTATGTAGGAAGCACAGTTCTTTTGTTCTGAGCAAGCACACTGTTCAGACCCCATAGGATACAAGTAGAGAAGAAGAGTGCCCTTTTCTCAAAAGCAGAGTGTGTTTCTTGTAGGGTGAGCTAGCATTTGTTTTCCAGTCCTAAATGGAATTGAATCACATGCAGTTTCTGGTTACGAGAAAGAGTTGTTTTCTGGTAAGAAGAGTCATTATTGTGCTCCCATTGTCACACACAAGGCAAATAGCACTGGCATCTGTTCCCAGCAAGTACAGTGTATTGGACTTAAATGGATCTACTGTTCTTGTCAGTTTCCTAAGCAGAAATGATCTAGATATGGCCTGTGTGTGTAGGAAGCACACTTCTTTTGTTCTGAGCAAGCTCACTGTAATGGCCCTTTAGGAAACCCAGTAGAGTAGAGGAGTGCCCTTTTCTCAAAAGCAGAGTGTGTTTCTTGTAAGGCGTGCTCGCATTTGTTTCCCAGTCCTAAATGTAGTTGAATCCCATGCAGTTTCTGCTCCTACGAGCAAGAGTTGTTTTCTGGTCAGAAGAGTCACTATTGTGCTCCCTTTGTCATACACAGGGCAAATAGCACTGGCGTCTGTTCCCAGCATGTACAGTGTATTGGACTGAAGAGGATCTACTGTTCTTGTCAGTTTCCTAAGCAGAGTTTAACTAGATATGGCCGTGTGTGTAGGAAGCACAGTTCTTTTGTTCTGAGCAAGCTCACTGTTGTGGCCCAATAGGAAAAACAGTATAGTGGAAGAGTGCTCTTTTCTCAAAAGCAGAGTGTGTTTCTTGTAAGGCGAGCTAGCGTTTGTTTCCCAGTCCTAAATGGAGTTGAATCCCGTGAAGTTTCTGGTCCTATGAGCAAGAGTTGTTTTCTGGTATCAAGAGTCACTATTGTGCTCCCATTGTCATACACAGGGCAAATAGAACTGGCGTCGGTTCCCAGCATGTACAGTGTATTGGACGGAAGAGGATCTACTGTTCTTGTCAGTTTCCTAAGCAGAATTGAACTAGTTATGGCCGTGTGTGTAGGAAGCACAGTTCTTTTCTTCTGAGCAAGCTCACTGTTCGGACCCCATAGGAAATACAGTAGAGTGGAAGAGTGCCCTTTTCTCAAAAGCAGAGTGTGTTTCTTGTAAGGCGAGCTAGCGTTTGTTTCTCAGTCCTAAATGGAGTTGAATCACATGCAGTTTCTGGTCCTACGAGCAAGAGTTGTTTTCTGGTAAGAAGAGACACTATTGTGCTCCAATTGCCACACACAGTGCAAATAGGACTCGAGTCTGTTCCCATCAAGTACAGTGTATTGGACTGAAGAGGAGCTACTGTTCTTGTCAGTTTCCTAAGCAGAGTTGAACTAGATATGGCCGTGTGTGTAGGAAGCACAGTTCTTTTGTTCTGAGCAAGCTCACTGTTCTGGCCATATAGGAAACACATTAGAGTAGAATAGTGCTCTTTTCTCAAAAGCAGAGTGTGTTTCTTGTAAGGCGAGCTAGCGTTTGTTTCCCAGTCCTAAATGGAGTTGAATCCCATGCAGTTTCTGATCCTACGAGCAAGAGTTGTTTTCTGGTAAGAAGAGTCACTATTGTGCTCCCATTGTCATACACAGTGCAAATAGCACTGGCGTCTGTTCCCAGCATCTACAGTGTATTGGACTTAAGAGGAGCTACTGTTCTTGTCAGTTTCCTAAGCAGAGTTGAAGTAGATATGGCCCGTGTGTGTAGGAAGCACAGTTCTTTTGTTTTGAGCAAGCTCACTGTTCTGACCCCATAGGAAACACATTAGAGTGGAAGAGTTCTCTTTTCTAAAAAGCAGAGTTTGTTTCTTGTAAGGTCAGCTAGCGTTTGTTTCCCAGTCCTAAATGGAGTTGAATCACATGCAGTTTCTGGTCCTACGAGCAAGAGTTGTTTTCTGGTAAGAAGAGTCACTATTGTGCTCCCATTGTCATACACAAAGCAAATAGCACTGGCGTCTATTCCCAGCATGTACACTGTATTGGACTGAAGAGGATCTAATGTTCTTGTCAGTTTCCTAAGCAGAGTTGAACTAGATATGGCCGTGTGTGTAGGAAGCTCAGTTCTTTTGTTCTGAGCAAGCTCACTGTTCTGGCCATATAGGAAACACATTAGAGTAGAATAGTGCTCTTTTCTCAAAAGCAGAGTGTGTTTCTTGTAAGGCGAGCTAGCGTTTGTTTCCCAGTCCTAAATGGAGTTGAATCCCATGCAGTTTCTGGTCCTACGAGCAAGAGTTGTTTTCTGGTATCAAGAGTCACTATTGTGCTCCCATTGTCATACAGAGTGCAAATAGCACTGGCGTCTGTTCCCAGCATGTACAGTGTATTGGATGGAAGAGGATCTACTGTTCTTGTCAGTTTCCTAAGCAGAATTGAGCTAGCTATGGCCGTGTGTGTAGGAAGCACAGTTCTTTTCTTCTGAGCAAGCTCACTGTTCGGACACAATAGGAATCACCGTAGAGTAAAAGAGTGCCCATTCTCAAAAGCATAGTGTGTTTCTTGTAAGGTGAGCTAGTGTTTGTTTCCCTATCCTAAATGGATTTGAATCACATGCAGTTTCTGGTCCTACGAGCAAGAGTTGTTTTCTGGTAAGAAGAGTCACTCTTGCGCTCCCATTGCCATACACAGTGCAAATAGCACTGGCGTCTGTTCCCAGCATGTACAGTGTATTGCACTGAAAAGGATCTACTGTTTTGTCAGTTTCCTAAGCAGAGTTTAACTAGATATGGCCCTGGTGTAGGAAGCACAGTTCTTTTGTTCTGAGCAAGCTGACTGTTCGGACCCCATAGAAAACACAGTAGAGTAGAAGAGTGCTCTTTTCTCAAAAGCAGAGTGTGTTTCTTGTAAGGCAAGCTAGCGTTTGTTTCCCAGTCCTAAATGTAGTTGAATCCCATGCAGTTTCTGGTCCTACGAGCAAGAGGTGTTTTCTGGTAAGAAGAGTCACTAATGCGCTCCCATTGTCATACACAAAGCAAATAGCACTGGCGTCTGTTCCCAGCATGTACACTGTATTGGACTGAAGAGGATCTACTGTTCTTGTCAGTTTCCTAAGCAGAGTTGAACTAGCTATGGCCGTGTGTGTAGGAAGCACAGTTCTTTTCTTCTGAGCAAGCTCACTGTTCGGACCCAATAGGAAACACCGTAGAGTAAAAGAGTGCCCATTCTCAAAAGCATAGTGTGTTTCTTGTAAGGTGAGCTAATGTTTGTTTCCCTGTCCTAAATGGATTTGAATCACATGCAGTTTCTGGTCCTACGAGCAAGAGTTGTTTTCTGGTAAGAAGAGTCACTCTTGCACTCCCATTGCCATACACAGTGCAAATAGCACTGGCGTCTGTTCCCAGCATGTACAGTGTATTGCAATGAAAAGGATCTACTGTTCTTGTCAGTTTCCTAAGCAGAGTTGAACTAGATATAGCCCGTGTTTAGGAAGCACAGTTCTTTTGTTCTGAGCAAGTTGACTGTTCGGACCCCTTAGAAAACACAGTAGAGTAGAAGAGTGCTCTTTTCTCAAAAGCAGAGTGTGTTTCTTGTAAGGCAAGCTAGCGTTTGTTTCCCAGTCCTAAATGGAGTTGAATCACATGCAGTTTCTGGTCCTATGAACAAGAGTTGTTTTCTGGTAAGAAGAGTCACTATTGTGCTCCCATTGCCATACACACTGCAAATAGCACTGGCGTCTGTTCCTAGCATGTACAGTGTATTAGACTGAAGAGGATCTACTGTTCTTGTCAGTTTCCTAAGCAGAATTGAACTAGATATGGCCGTGTGTGTAGGAAGCACAGTTCTTTTGTTCTGAGCATGCTCACTGTTCTGGCCCTATAGGAAACACAGTAGAGTAGAAGAGTGATCGTTTCTCAAAAGCAGAGTGTGTTTCTTGTAAGGCGAGCTAGCGTTTGTTTCCCAGTCCTAAATGGGAGTTGAATCACATGCAGTTTGTGTTCCTACGAGCAAGAATTGTTTTCTGGTAAGAAGAGTCACTATTGTGCTCCCACTGTCATACACAGGTCAAATAGCACTGGCGTCTGTTCCCAGCAAATACAGTGTATTGGACTGAAGAGGAGCTACTGTTCTTGTCAGTTTCCTAAGCAGAGTTGAAGTAGATATGGCCCGTGTGTGTAGGAAGCACAGTTCTTTTGTTCTGAGCAAGCTCACTGTTCTGACCCCATAGGAAACACATTAGAGTAGAAGAGTTCTCTTTTCTAAAAAGCAGAGTTTGTTTCTTGTAAGGTCAGCTAGCGTTTCTTTCCCAGTCCTAAATGGAGTTGAATCACATGCAGTTTCTGGTCCTCAGACCAATAGTTGTTTTCTGGTAAGGAAAGTCACTATTGAGCTCCCATTGCCATACACAGTGCAAATAGCACATGCGTCTGTTCCCAGCAATTACAGTGTATTGGACTGAAGAGGAGCTACTGTTCTTGTCAGGTTCCTAAGCAGAGTTGAACTAGATATGGCCCGTGTGTGTAGGAAGCACAGTTCTTATGTTCTGAGCAAGCTCACTGCTCTGGCCCCATAGGAAACACAGTAGAGTAGAAGAGTGCTCTTTTCTCAAAAGCAGAGTGTGTTTCTTGTAAGGCGAGCTAGCGTTTGTTTCCCAGTCCTAAATGGAGTTGAATCACATGCAGTTTCTGGTCCTACAAGCAAGAGTTGTTTTCTGGTATCAAGAGTCACTATTGTGCTCCCATTGTCATACACAGTGCAAATAGCACTGGCGTCTGTTCCCAGCATGTACAGTGTATTGGACGGAAGAGGATCTACTGTTCTTGTCAGTTTCCTAAGCAGAATTGAGCTAGCTATGGCCGTGTGTGTAGGAAGCACAGTTCTTTTCTCTTGAGCAAGCTCACTGTTCGGACCCAATAGGAAACACCGTAGAGTAAAAGAGTACCCATTCTCAAAAGCATAGTGTGTTTCTTGTAAGGTGAGCTAGTGTTTGTTTCCCTGTCCTAAATGGATTTGAATCACATGCAGTTTCTGGTCCTACGAGCAAGAGTTGTTTTCTGGTAAGAAGAGTCACTCTTGCGCTCCCATTGCCATACACAGTGCAAATAGCACTGGCGTATGTTCCCAGCATGTACAGTGTATTGCACTGAAAAGGATCTACTGTTCTTGTCAGTTTCCTTAGCAGAGTTGAACTAGATATAGCCCGTGTGTAGGAAGCACAGTTCTTTTGTTCTGAGCAAGCTGACTGTTAGGACCCCTTAGAAAACACAGTAGAGTAGAAGAGTGCTCTTTTCTCAAAAGCAGAGTGTGTTTCTTGTAAGGCAAGCTAGCGTTTGTTTCCCAGTCCTAAATGGAGTTGAATCACATGCAGTTTCTGGTCCTACGAGCAAGAGTTGTTTTCTGGTAAGAAGAGTCACTATTGTGCTCCCATTGTCATACACAAAGCAAATAGCACTGGCGTCTGTTCCCAGCATGTACACTGTATTGGACTGAAGAGGATCTACTGTTCTTGTCAGTTTCCTAAGCAGAGTTGAACTAGATATGGCCGTGTGTGTAGGAAGCACAGTTCTTTTGTTCTGAGCAAGCTCACTGTTCTGGCCATATAGGAAACACATTAGAGTAGAATAGTGCTCTTTTCTCAAAAGCAGAGTGTGTTTCTTGTAAGGCGAGCTAGCGTTTGTTTCCCAGTCCTAAATGGAGTTGAATCCCATGCAGTTTCTGGTCCTCAGAGCAAGAGTTGTTTTCTGGTATCAAGAGTCACTATTGTGCTCCCATTGTCATACACAGTGCAAATAGCACTGGCGTCTGGTCCCAGCATGTACAGTGTATTGGACGAAAGAGGATCTACTGTTCTTGTCAGTTTCCTAAGCAGAATTGAGCTAGCTATGGCTGTGTGTGTAGGAAGCACAGTTCTTTTCTTCTGAGCAAGCTGACTGTTCGGACCCAATAGGAAACAACGTAGAGTAAAAGAGTGCCCATTCTCAAAAGCATAGTGTGTTTCTTGTAAGGTGAGCTAGTGTTTGTTTCCCTGTCTTAAATGGATTTGAATCACATGCAGTTTCTGGTATAACGAGCAAGAGTTGTTTTCCGGTAAGAAGAGTCACTATTGCGCTCCCATTGTCATACACAAAGCAAATAGCACTGGCGTCTGTTCCCAGCATGTACAGTGTATTGGACTGAAGAGGATCTACTGTTCTTGTCAGTTTCCTAAGCAGAATTGAGCTTGCTATGGCCGTGTGTGTAGGAAGCACAGTTCTTTTCTTCTGAGCAAGCTCACTGTTCGGACCCAATAGGAAACACCGTAGAGTAGAAGCGTGCCCTATTCTCAAAAGAATAGTGTGTTTCTTGTAAGGTGAGCTAGCGTTTGTTTCCCTGTCCTAAGGGGATTGGAATCACATGCAGTTTCTGGTCCAACGAGCAAGAGTTGTTTTATGGTAAGAAGAGTCACTATTGTGCTCCCATTGTCATACACAGGGCAAATAGCACTGGCGTCTGTTCCCAGCATGTACAGTGTATTGGACTGAAGAGGATCTACTGTTCTTGTCAGTTTCCTAAGCAGAATTGAGCTAGCTATGGCCGTGTGTGTAGGAAGCACAGTTCTTTTCTTCTGAGCAAGCTCACTGTTCGGACACAATAGGAATCACTGTAGAGTAAAAGAGTGCCCATTCTCAAAAGCATAGTGTGTTTCTTGTAAGGTGAGCTAGTGTTTGTTTCCCTGTCCTAAATGGATTTGAATCACATGCAGTTTCTGGTCCTACGAACAAGAGTTTTTTTCTGGTAAGAAGAGTCACTCTTGCGCTCCCATTGCCATACACAGTGCAAATAGCACTGGCGTCTGTTCCCAGCATGTACAGTGTATTGCACTGAAAAGGATCTACTGTTCTTGTCAGTTTCCTAAGCAGAGTTGAACTAGATATGGCCCTGGTGTAGGAAGCACAGTTCTTTTGTTCTGAGCAAGCTGACTGTTCGGACCCCATAGGAAACACAGTAGAGTAGAAGAGTGCTCTTTTCTCAAAAGCAGAGTGTGTTTCTTGTAAGGCAAGCTAGCGTTTGTTTCCCAGTCCTAAATGTAGTTGAATCCCATGCAGTTTCTGGTCCTACGAGCAAGAGTTGTTTTCTGGTAAGAAGAGTCACTAATGCGCTCCCATTGTCATACACAAAGCAAATAGTACTGGCGTCTGTTCCCAGCATGTACACTGCATTGGACTGAACAGGATCTACTGTTCTTGTCAGTTTCCTAAGCAGAGTTGAACTAGATATGGCCGTGTGTGTAGGAAGCACAGTTCTTTTGTTCTGAGCAAGCTCACTCTTCTGGCCATATAGGAAACACATTAGAGTAGAATAGTGCTCTTTTCTCAAAAGCAGAGTGTGTTTCTTGTAAGGCGAGCTAGCGTTTGTTTCCCAGTCCTAAATGGAGTTGAATCCCATGCAGTTTCTGGTCCTACGAGCAAGAGTTGTTTCTGGGATCAAGAGTCACTATTGTGCTCCCATTTTCATACACAGTGCAAATAGCACTGGCGTCTGGTCCCAGCATGTACAGTCTATTGGACGGAAGAGGATCTACTGTTCTTGTCAGTTTCCTAAGCAGAATTGAGCTAGCTATGGCCGTGTGTGTAGGAAGCACAGTTCTTTTCTTCTGAGCAAGCTCACTGTTCGGACCCAATAGGAAACACCGTAGAGTAAAAGAGTGCCCATTCTCAAAAGCATAGTGTGTTTCTTGTAAGGTGAGCTAATGTTTGTTTCCCTGTCCTAAATGGATTTGAATCACATGCAGTTTCTGGTCCTACGAGCAAGAGTTGTTTTCTGGTAAGAAGAGTCACTCTTGCACTCCCATTGCCATACACAGTGCAAATAGCACTGGCGTCTGTTCCCAGCATGTACAGTGTATTGCAATGAAAAGGATCTACTGTTCTTGTCAGTTTCCTAAGCAGAGTTGAACTAGATATAGCCCGTGTTTAGGAAGCACAGTTCTTTTGTTCTGAGCAAGTTGACTGTTCGGACCCCTTAGAAAACACAGTAGAGTAGAAGAGTGCTCTTTTCTCAAAAGCAGAGTGTGTTTCTTGTAAGGCAAGCTAGCGTTTGTTTCCCAGTCCTAAATGGAGTTGAATCACATGCAGTTTCTGGTCCTATGAACAAGAGTTGTTTTCTGGTAAGAAGAGTCACTATTGTGCTCCCATTGCCATACACACTGCAAATAGCACTCGCGTCTGTTCCCAGCCAGTAATGTGTATTGGACTGAAGAGGAGCTACTGTTCTTGTCAGATTCCTAAGCAGAGTTGAACTAGATATGGCCCTTGTATGTAGGAAGCACAGTTCTTTTGTTCTGAGCAAGCACACTGTTCAGACCCCATAGGATACAAGTAGAGAAGAAGAGTGCCCTTTTCTCAAAAGCAGAGTGTGTTTCTTGTAGGGTGAGCTAGCATTTGTTTTCCAGTCCTAAATGGAATTGAATCACATGCAGTTTCTGGTTACGAGAAAGAGTTGTTTTCTGGTAAGAAGAGTCATTATTGTGCTCCCATTGTCACACACAAGGCAAATAGCACTGGCATCTGTTCCCAGCAAGTACAGTGTATTGGACTTAAATGGATCTACTGTTCTTGTCAGTTTCCTAAGCAGAAATGATCTAGATATGGCCTGTGTGTGTAGGAAGCACACTTCTTTTGTTCTGAGCAAGCTCACTGTAATGGCCCTTTAGGAAACCCAGTAGAGTAGAGGAGTGCCCTTTTCTCAAAAGCAGAGTGTGTTTCTTGTAAGGCGTGCTCGCATTTGTTTCCCAGTCCTAAATGTAGTTGAATCCCATGCAGTTTCTGCTCCTACGAGCAAGAGTTGTTTTCTGGTCAGAAGAGTCACTATTGTGCTCCCTTTGTCATACACAGGGCAAATAGCACTGGCGTCTGTTCCCAGCATGTACAGTGTATTGGACTGAAGAGGATCTACTGTTCTTGTCAGTTTCCTAAGCAGAGTTTAACTAGATATGGCCGTGTGTGTAGGAAGCACAGTTCTTTTGTTCTGAGCAAGCTCACTGTTGTGGCCCAATAGGAAAAACAGTATAGTGGAAGAGTGCTCTTTTCTCAAAAGCAGAGTGTGTTTCTTGTAAGGCGAGCTAGCGTTTGTTTCCCAGTCCTAAATGGAGTTGAGTCCCGTGAAGTTTCTGGTCCTATGAGCAAGAGTTGTTTTCTGGTATCAAGAGTCACTATTGTGCTCCCATTGTCATACACAGGGCAAATAGAACTGGCGTCGGTTCCCAGCATGTACAGTGTATTGGACGGAAGAGGATCTACTGTTCTTGTCAGTTTCCTAAGCAGAATTGAACTAGTTATGGCCGTGTGTGTAGGAAGCACAGTTCTTTTCTTCTGAGCAAGCTCACTGTTCGGACCCCATAGGAAATACAGTAGAGTGGAAGAGTGCCCTTTTCTCAAAAGCAGAGTGTGTTTCTTGTAAGGCGAGCTAGCGTTTGTTTCTCAGTCCTAAATGGAGTTGAATCACATGCAGTTTCTGGTCCTACGAGCAAGAGTTGTTTTCTGGTAAGAAGAGACACTATTGTGCTCCAATTGCCACACACAGTGCAAATAGGACTCGAGTCTGTTCCCATCAAGTACAGTGTATTGGACTGAAGAGGAGCTACTGTTCTTGTCAGTTTCCTAAGCAGAGTTGAACTAGATATGGCCGTGTGTGTAGGAAGCACAGTTCTTTTGTTCTGAGCAAGCTCACTGTTCTGGCCATATAGGAAACACATTAGAGTAGAATAGTGCTCTTTTCTCAAAAGCAGAGTGTGTTTCTTGTAAGGCGAGCTAGCGTTTGTTTCCCAGTCCTAAATGGAGTTGAATCCCATGCAGTTTCTGATCCTACGAGCAAGAGTTGTTTTCTGGTAAGAAGAGTCACTATTGTGCTCCCATTGTCATACACAGTGCAAATAGCACTGGCGTCTGTTCCCAGCATCTACAGTGTATTGGACTTAAGAGGAGCTACTGTTCTTGTCAGTTTCCTAAGCAGAGTTGAAGTAGATATGGCCCGTGTGTGTAGGAAGCACAGTTCTTTTGTTTTGAGCAAGCTCACTGTTCTGACCCCATAGGAAACACATTAGAGTGGAAGAGTTCTCTTTTCTAAAAAGCAGAGTTTGTTTCTTGTAAGGTCAGCTAGCGTTTCTTTCCCAGTCCTAAATGGAGTTGAATCACATGCAGTTTCTGGTCCTACGAGCAAGAGTTGTTTTCTGGTAAGAAGAGTCACTATTGTGCTCCCATTGTCATACACAAAGCAAATAGCACTGGCGTCTATTCCCAGCATGTACACTGTATTGGACTGAAGAGGATCTAATGTTCTTGTCAGTTTCCTAAGCAGAGTTGAACTAGATATGGCCGTGTGTGTAGGAAGCTCAGTTCTTTTGTTCTGAGCAAGCTCACTGTTCTGGCCATATAGGAAACACATTAGAGTAGAATAGTGCTCTTTTCTCAAAAGCAGAGTGTGTTTCTTGTAAGGCGAGCTAGCGTTTGTTTCCCAGTCCTAAATGGAGTTGAATCCCATGCAGTTTCTGGTCCTACGAGCAAGAGTTGTTTTCTGGTATCAAGAGTCACTATTGTGCTCCCATTGTCATACAGAGTGCAAATAGCACTGGCGTCTGTTCCCAGCATGTACAGTGTATTGGATGGAAGAGGATCTACTGTTCTTGTCAGTTTCCTAAGCAGAATTGAGCTAGCTATGGCCGTGTGTGTAGGAAGCACAGTTCTTTTCTTCTGAGCAAGCTCACTGTTCGGACACAATAGGAATCACCGTAGAGTAAAAGAGTGCCCATTCTCAAAAGCATAGTGTGTTTCTTGTAAGGTGAGCTAGTGTTTGTTTCCCTATCCTAAATGGATTTGAATCACATGCAGTTTCTGGTCCTACGAGCAAGAGTTGTTTTCTGGTAAGAAGAGTCACTCTTGCGCTCCCATTGCCATACACAGTGCAAATAGCACTGGCGTCTGTTCCCAGCATGTACAGTGTATTGCACTGAAAAGGATCTACTGTTTTGTCAGTTTCCTAAGCAGAGTTTAACTAGATATGGCCCTGGTGTAGGAAGCACAGTTCTTTTGTTCTGAGCAAGCTGACTGTTCGGACCCCATAGAAAACACAGTAGAGTAGAAGAGTGCTCTTTTCTCAAAAGCAGAGTGTGTTTCTTGTAAGGCAAGCTAGCGTTTGTTTCCCAGTCCTAAATGTAGTTGAATCCCATGCAGTTTCTGGTCCTACGAGCAAGAGGTGTTTTCTGGTAAGAAGAGTCACTAATGCGCTCCCATTGTCATACACAAAGCAAATAGCACTGGCGTCTGTTCCCAGCATGTACACTGTATTGGACTGAAGAGGATCTACTGTTCTTGTCAGTTTCCTAAGCAGAGTTGAACTAGCTATGGCCGTGTGTGTAGGAAGCACAGTTCTTTTCTTCTGAGCAAGCTCACTGTTCGGACCCAATAGGAAACACCGTAGAGTAAAAGAGTGCCCATTCTCAAAAGCATAGTGTGTTTCTTGTAAGGTGAGCTAATGTTTGTTTCCCTGTCCTAAATGGATTTGAATCACATGCAGTTTCTGGTCCTACGAGCAAGAGTTGTTTTCTGGTAAGAAGAGTCACTCTTGCACTCCCATTGCCATACACAGTGCAAATAGCACTGGCGTCTGTTCCCAGCATGTACAGTGTATTGCAATGAAAAGGATCTACTGTTCTTGTCAGTTTCCTAAGCAGAGTTGAACTAGATATAGCCCGTGTTTAGGAAGCACAGTTCTTTTGTTCTGAGCAAGTTGACTGTTCGGACCCCTTAGAAAACACAGTAGAGTAGAAGAGTGCTCTTTTCTCAAAAGCAGAGTGTGTTTCTTGTAAGGCAAGCTAGCGTTTGTTTCCCAGTCCTAAATGGAGTTGAATCACATGCAGTTTCTGGTCCTATGAACAAGAGTTGTTTTCTGGTAAGAAGAGTCACTATTGTGCTCCCATTGCCATACACACTGCAAATAGCACTGGCGTCTGTTCCCAGCATGTACAGTGTATTAGACTGAAGAGGATCTACTGTTCTTGTCAGTTTCCTAAGCAGAATTGAACTAGATATGGCCGTGTGTGTAGGAAGCACAGTTCTTTTGTTCTGAGCATGCTCACTGTTCTGGCCCTATAGGAAACACAGTAGAGTAGAAGAGTGATCGTTTCTCAAAAGCAGAGTGTGTTTCTTGTAAGGCGAGCTAGCGTTTGTTTCCCAGTCCTAAATGGGAGTTGAATCACATGCAGTTTGTGTTCCTACGAGCAAGAATTGTTTTCTGGTAAGAAGAGTCACTATTGTGCTCCCACTGTCATACACAGGTCAAATAGCACTGGCGTCTGTTCCCAGCAAATACAGTGTATTGGACTGAAGAGGAGCTACTGTTCTTGTCAGTTTCCTAAGCAGAGTTGAAGTAGATATGGCCCGTGTGTGTAGGAAGCACAGTTCTTTTGTTCTGAGCAAGCTCACTGTTCTGACCCCATAGGAAACACATTAGAGTAGAAGAGTTCTCTTTTCTAAAAAGCAGAGTTTGTTTCTTGTAAGGTCAGCTAGCGTTTCTTTCCCAGTCCTAAATGGAGTTGAATCACATGCAGTTTCTGGTCCTCAGACCAATAGTTGTTTTCTGGTAAGGAAAGTCACTATTGAGCTCCCATTGCCATACACAGTGCAAATAGCACATGCGTCTGTTCCCAGCAATTACAGTGTATTGGACTGAAGAGGAGCTACTGTTCTTGTCAGGTTCCTAAGCAGAGTTGAACTAGATATGGCCCGTGTGTGTAGGAAGCACAGTTCTTATGTTCTGAGCAAGCTCACTGCTCTGGCCCCATAGGAAACACAGTAGAGTAGAAGAGTGCTCTTTTCTCAAAAGCAGAGTGTGTTTCTTGTAAGGCGAGCTAGCGTTTGTTTCCCAGTCCTAAATGGAGTTGAATCACATGCAGTTTCTGGTCCTACGAGCAAGAGTTGTTTTCTGGTATCAAGAGTCACTATTGTGCTCCCATTGTCATACACAGTGCAAATAGCACTGGCGTCTGTTCCCAGCATGTACAGTGTATTGGACGGAAGAGGATCTACTGTTCTTGTCAGTTTCCTAAGCAGAATTGAGCTAGCTATGGCCGTGTGTGTAGGAAGCACAGTTCTTTTCTCTTGAGCAAGCTCACTGTTCGGACCCAATAGGAAACACCGTAGAGTAAAAGAGTACCCATTCTCAAAAGCATAGTGTGTTTCTTGTAAGGTGAGCTAGTGTTTGTTTCCCTGTCCTAAATGGATTTGAATCACATGCAGTTTCTGGTCCTACGAGCAAGAGTTGTTTTCTGGTAAGAAGAGTCACTCTTGCGCTCCCATTGCCATACACAGTGCAAATAGCACTGGCGTATGTTCCCAGCATGTACAGTGTATTGCACTGAAAAGGATCTACTGTTCTTGTCAGTTTCCTTAGCAGAGTTGAACTAGATATAGCCCGTGTGTAGGAAGCACAGTTCTTTTGTTCTGAGCAAGCTGACTGTTCGGACCCCTTAGAAAACACAGTAGAGTAGAAGAGTGCTCTTTTCTCAAAAGCAGAGTGTGTTTCTTGTAAGGCAAGCTAGCGTTTGTTTCCCAGTCCTAAATGGAGTTGAATCACATGCAGTTTCTGGTCCTACGAGCAAGAGTTGTTTTCTGGTAAGAAGAGTCACTATTGTGCTCCCATTGTCATACACAAAGCAAATAGCACTGGCGTCTGTTCCCAGCATGTACACTGTATTGGACTGAAGAGGATCTACTGTTCTTGTCAGTTTCCTAAGCAGAGTTGAACTAGATATGGCGGTGTGTGTAGGAAGCACAGTTCTTTTGTTCTGAGCAAGCTCACTGTTCTGGCCATATAGGAAACACATTAGAGTAGAATAGTGCTCTTTTCTCAAAAGCAGAGTGTCTTTCTTGTAAGGCGAGCTAGCGTTTGTTTCCCAGTCCTAAATGGAGTTGAATCCCATGCAGTTTCTGGTCCTCAGAGCAAGAGTTGTTTTCTGGTATCAAGAGTCACTATTGTTCTCCCATTGTCATACACAGTGCAAATAGCACTGGCGTCTGGTCCCAGCATGTACAGTGTATTGGACGAAAGAGGATCTACTGTTCTTGTCAGTTTCCTAAGCAGAATTGAGCTAGCTATGGCTGTGTGTGTAGGAAGCACAGTTCTTTTCTTCTGAGCAAGCTGACTGTTCGGACCCAATAGGAAACAACGTAGAGTAAAAGAGTGCCCATTCTCAAAAGCATAGTGTGTTTCTTGTAAGGTGAGCTAGTGTTTGTTTCCCTGTCTTAAATGGATTTGAATCACATGCAGTTTCTGGTATAACGAGCAAGAGTTGTTTTCCGGTAAGAAGAGTCACTATTGCGCTCCCATTGTCATACACAAAGCAAATAGCACTGGCGTCTGTTCCCAGCATGTACAGTGTATTGGACTGAAGAGGATCTACTGTTCTTGTCAGTTTCCTAAGCAGAATTGAGCTTGCTATGGCCGTGTGTGTAGGAAGCACAGTTCTTTTCTTCTGAGCAAGCTCACTGTTCGGACCCAATAGGAAACACCGTAGAGTAGAAGCGTGCCCTATTCTCAAAAGAATAGTGTGTTTCTTGTAAGGTGAGCTAGCGTTTGTTTCCCTGTCCTAAGGGGATTGGAATCACATGCAGTTTCTGGTCCAACGAGCAAGAGTTGTTTTATGGTAAGAAGAGTCACTATTGTGCTCCCATTGTCATACACAGGGCAAATAGCACTGGCGTCTGTTCCCAGCATGTACAGTGTATTGGACTGAAGAGGATCTACTGTTCTTGTCAGTTTCCTAAGCAGAATTGAACTAGATATGGCCGTGTGTGTAGGAAGCACAGTTCTTTTGTTCTGAGCATGCTCACTGTTCTGCCCTATAGGAAACACAGTAGAGTAGAAGAGTGCTCTTATCTCAAAAGCAGAGTATGTTTCTTGTAAGGTGAGCTAGCATTTGTTTCCCTGTCCTAAGTGGATTGGAATCACATGCAGTTTCTGGTCCAACGAGCAAGAGTTGTTTTCTGGTAAGAAGAGTCACTATTGCGCTCCCATTGTCATACACAGGGCAAATAGCACGGGCGTCTGTTCCCAGCAAATAGAGTGTATTAGACTGAAGAGGAGCTACTGTTCTTGTCAGTTTCCTAAGCAGAGTTGAACTAGATATAGCCCGTGTGTGTAGGAAGCACAGTTCTTTTTTTCTGAACAAGCTCACTGTTTTGGCCCTATAGGAAACACAGTAGAGTAGAAGAGTGCTCTTTTCTCAAAAGCAGAGTATGTTTCTTGTAAGGCGAGCTAGCGTTTGTTTCCCAGTCCTAAATGGAGTTGAATCCCATGCAGTTTCTGGTCCTACGAGCAAGAGTTGTTTTCTGGTATCAAGAGTCACTATTGTGCTCCCATTTTCATACAGAGTGCAAATAGCACTGGCGTCTGTTCCCAGCATGTACAGTGTATTGGACGGAAGAGGATCTACTGTTCTTGTCAGTTTCCTAAGCAGAATTGAGCTAGCTATGGCCGTGTGTGTAGGAAGCACAGTTCTTTTCTTCTGAGCAAGCTCACTGTTCGGACACAATAGGAATCACCGTAGAGTAAAAGAGTGCCCATTCTCAAAAGCATAGTGTGTTTCTTGTAAGGTGAGCTAGTGTTTGTTTCCCTGTCCTAAATGGATTTGAATCACATGCAGTTTCTGGTCCTACGAACAAGAGTTTTTTTCTGGTAAGAAGAGTCACTCTTGCGCTCCCATTGCCATACACAGTGCAAATAGCACTGGCGTCTGTTCCCAGCATGTACAGTGTATTGCACTGAAAAGGATCTACTGTTCTTGTCAGTTTCCTAAGCAGAGTTGAACTAGATATGGCCCTGGTGTAGGAAGCACAGTTCTTTTGTTCTGAGCAAGCTGACTGTTCGGACCCCATAGGAAACACAGTAGAGTAGAAGAGTGCTCTTTTCTCAAAAGCAGAGTGTGTTTCTTGTAAGGCAAGCTAGCGTTTGTTTCCCAGTCCTAAATGTAGTTGAATCCCATGCAGTTTCTGGTCCTACGAGCAAGAGTTGTTTTCTGGTAAGAAGAGTCACTAATGCGCTCCCATTGTCATACACAAAGCAAATAGCACTGGTGTCTGTTCCCAGCATGTACACTGTATTGGACTGAACAGGATCTACTGTTCTTGTCAGTTTCCTAAGCAGAGTTGAACTAGATATGGCCGTGTGTGTAGGAAGCACAGTTCTTTTGTTCTGAGCAAGCTCACTCTTCTGGCCATATAGGAAACACATTAGAGTAGAATAGTGCTCTTTTCTCAAAAGCAGAGTGTGTTTCTTGTAAGGCGAGCTAGCGTTTGTTTCCCAGTCCTAAATGGATTTGAATCACATGCAGTTTCTGGTCCTACGAGCAAGAGTTGTTTCTGGGATCAAGAGTCACTATTGTGCTCCCATTTTCATACACAGTGCAAATAGCACTGGCGTCTGGTCCCAGCATGTACAGTCTATTGGACGGAAGAGGATCTACTGTTCTTGTCAGTTTCCTAAGCAGAATTGAGCTAGCTATGGCCGTGTGTGTAGGAAGCACAGTTCTTTTCTTCTGAGCAAGCTCACTGTTCGGACCCAATAGGAAACACCGTAGAGTAAAAGAGTGCCCATTCTCAAAAGCATAGTGTGTTTCTTGTAAGGTGAGCTAATGTTTGTTTCCCTGTCCTAAATGGATTTGAATCACATGCAGTTTCTGGTCCTACGAGCAAGAGTTGTTTTCTGGTAAGAAGAGTCACTCTTGCACTCCCATTGCCATACACAGTGCAAATAGCACTGGCGTCTGTTCCCAGCATGTACAGTGTATTGCAATGAAAAGGATCTACTGTTCTTGTCAGTTTCCTAAGCAGAGTTGAACTAGATATAGCCCGTGTTTAGGAAGCACAGTTCTTTTGTTCTGAGCAAGTTGAATGTTCGGACCCCTTAGAAAACACAGTAGAGTAGAAGAGTGCTCTTTTCTCAAAAGCAGAGTGTGTTTCTTGTAAGGCAAGCTAGCGTTTGTTTCCCAGTCCTAAATGGAGTTGAATCACATGCAGTTTCTGGTCCTATGAACAAGAGTTGTTTTCTGGTAAGAAGAGTCACTATTGTGCTCCCATTGCCATACACACTGCAAATAGCACTCGCGTCTGTTCCCAGCATGTACAGTGTATTAGACTGAAGAGGATCTACTGTTCTTGTCAGTTTCCTAAGCAGAATTGAACTAGATATGGCCGTGTGTGTAGGAAGCACAGTTCTTTTGTTCTGAGCATGCTCACTGTTCTGGCCCTATAGGAAACACAGTAGAGTAGAAGAGTGATCGTTTCTCAAAAGCAGAGTGTGTTTCTTGTAAGGCGAGCTAGCGTTTGTTTCCCAGTCCTAAATGGGAGTTGAATCACATGCAGTTTGTGTTCCTACGAGCAAGAATTGTTTTCTGGTAAGAAGAGTCACTATTGTGCTCCCACTGTCATACACAGGTCAAATAGCACTGGCGTCTGTTCCCAGCAAATACAGTGTATTGGACTGAAGAGGAGCTACTGTTCTTGTCAGTTTCCTAAGCAGAGTTGAAGTAGATATGGCCCGTGTGTGTAGGAAGCACAGTTCTTTTGTTCTGAGCAAGCTCACTGTTCTGACCCCATAGGAAACACATTAGAGTAGAAGAGTTCTCTTTTCTAAAAAGCAGAGTTTGTTTCTTGTAAGGTCAGCTAGCGTTTCTTTCCCAGTCCTAAATGGAGTTGAATCACATGCAGTTTCTGGTCCTCAGACCAATAGTTGTTTTCTGGTAAGGAAAGTCACTATTGAGCTCCCATTGCCATACACAGTGCAAATAGCACATGCGTCTGTTCCCAGCAATTACAGTGTATTGGACTGAAGAGGAGCTACTGTTCTTGTCAGGTTCCTAAGCAGAGTTGAACTAGATATGGCCCGTGTGTGTAGGAAGCACAGTTCTTATGTTCTGAGCAAGCTCACTGCTCTGGCCCCATAGGAAACACAGTAGAGTAGAAGAGTGCTCTTTTCTCAAAAGCAGAGTGTGTTTCTTGTAAGGCGAGCTAGCGTTTGTTTCCCAGTCCTAAATGGAGTTGAATCACATGCAGTTTCTGGTCCTACGAGCAAGAGTTGTTTTCTGGTATCAAGAGTCACTATTGTGCTCCCATTGTCATACACAGTGCAAATAGCACTGGCGTCTGTTCCCAGCATGTACAGTGTATTGGACGGAAGAGGATCTACTGTTCTTGTCAGTTTCCTAAGCAGAATTGAGCTAGCTATGGCCGTGTGTGTAGGAAGCACAGTTCTTTTCTCTTGAGCAAGCTCACTGTTCGGACCCAATAGGAAACACCGTAGAGTAAAAGAGTACCCATTCTCAAAAGCATAGTGTGTTTCTTGTAAGGTGAGCTAGTGTTTGTTTCCCTGTCCTAAATGGATTTGAATCACATGCAGTTTCTGGTCCTACGAGCAAGAGTTGTTTTCTGGTAAGAAGAGTCACTCTTGCGCTCCCATTGCCATACACAGTGCAAATAGCACTGGCGTATGTTCCCAGCATGTACAGTGTATTGCACTGAAAAGGATCTACTGTTCTTGTCAGTTTCCTTAGCAGAGTTGAACTAGATATAGCCCGTGTGTAGGAAGCACAGTTCTTTTGTTCTGAGCAAGCTGACTGTTCGGACCCCTTAGAAAACACAGTAGAGTAGAAGAGTGCTCTTTTCTCAAAAGCAGAGTGTGTTTCTTGTAAGGCAAGCTAGCGTTTGTTTCCCAGTCCTAAATGGAGTTGAATCACATGCAGTTTCTGGTCCTACGAGCAAGAGTTGTTTTCTGGTAAGAAGAGTCACTATTGTGCTCCCATTGTCATACACAAAGCAAATAGCACTGGCGTCTGTTCCCAGCATGTACACTGTATTGGACTGAAGAGGATCTACTGTTCTTGTCAGTTTCCTAAGCAGAGTTGAACTAGATATGGCGGTGTGTGTAGGAAGCACAGTTCTTTTGTTCTGAGCAAGCTCACTGTTCTGGCCATATAGGAAACACATTAGAGTAGAATAGTGCTCTTTTCTCAAAAGCAGAGTGTGTTTCTTGTAAGGCGAGCTAGCGTTTGTTTCCCAGTCCTAAATGGAGTTGAATCCCATGCAGTTTCTGGTCCTCAGAGCAAGAGTTGTTTTCTGGTATCAAGAGTCACTGTTGTGCTCCCATTGTCATACACAGTGCAAATAGCACTGGCGTCTGGTCCCAGCATGTACAGTGTATTGGACGAAAGAGGATCTACTGTTCTTGTCAGTTTCCTAAGCAGAATTGAGCTAGCTATGGCTGTGTGTGTAGGAAGCACAGTTCTTTTCTTCTGAGCAAGCTGACTGTTCGGACCCAATAGGAAACAACGTAGAGTAAAAGAGTGCCCATTCTCAAAAGCATAGTGTGTTTCTTGTAAGGTGAGCTAGTGTTTGTTTCCCTGTCTTAAATGGATTTGAATCACATGCAGTTTCTGGTATAACGAGCAAGAGTTGTTTTCCGGTAAGAAGAGTCACTATTGCGCTCCCATTGTCATACACAAAGCAAATAGCACTGGCGTCTGTTCCCAGCATGTACAGTGTATTGGACTGAAGAGGATCTACTGTTCTTGTCAGTTTCCTAAGCAGAATTGAGCTTGCTATGGCCGTGTGTGTAGGAAGCACAGTTCTTTTCTTCTGAGCAAGCTCACTGTTCGGACCCAATAGGAAACACCGTAGAGTAGAAGCGTGCCCTATTCTCAAAAGAATAGTGTGTTTCTTGTAAGGTGAGCTAGCGTTTGTTTCCCTGTCCTAAGGGGATTGGAATCACATGCAGTTTCTGGTCCAACGAGCAAGAGTTGTTTTATGGTAAGAAGAGTCACTATTGTGCTCCCATTGTCATACACAGGGCAAATAACACTGGCGTCTGTTCCCAGCATGTACAGTGTATTGGACTGAAGAGGATCTACTGTTCTTGTCAGTTTCCTAAGCAGAATTGAACTAGATATGGCCGTGTGTGTAGGAAGCACAGTTCTTTTGTTCTGAGCATGCTCACTGTTCTGCCCTATAGGAAACACAGTAGAGTAGAAGAGTGCTCTTATCTCAAAAGCAGAGTATGTTTCTTGTAAGGTGAGCTAGCATTTGTTTCCCTGTCCTAAGTGGATTGGAATCACATGCAGTTTCTGGTCCAACGAGCAAGAGTTGTTTTCTGGTAAGAAGAGTCACTATTGCGCTCCCATTGTCATACACAGGGCAAATAGCACGGGCGTCTGTTCCCAGCAAATAGAGTGTATTAGACTGAAGAGGAGCTACTGTTCTTGTCAGTTTCCTAAGCAGAGTTGAACTAGATATAGCCCGTGTGTGTAGGAAGCACAGTTCTTTTTTTCTGAACAAGCTCACTGTTTTGGCCCTATAGGAAACACAGTAGAGTAGAAGAGTGCTCTTTTCTCAAAAGCAGAGTATGTTTCTTGTAAGGCGAGCTAGCGTTTGTTTCCCAGTCCTAAATGGAGTTGAATCCCATGCAGTTTCTGGTCCTACGAGCAAGAGTTGTTTTCTGGTATCAAGAGTCACTATTGTGCTCCCATTTTCATACAGAGTGCAAATAGCACTGGCGTCTGTTCCCAGCATGTACAGTGTATTGGACGGAAGAGGATCTACTGTTCTTGTCAGTTTCCTAAGCAGAATTGAGCTAGCTATGGCCGTGTGTGTAGGAAGCACAGTTCTTTTCTTCTGAGCAAGCTCACTGTTCGGACACAATAGGAATCACCGTAGAGTAAAAGAGTGCCCATTCTCAAAAGCATAGTGTGTTTCTTGTAAGGTGAGCTAGTGTTTGTTTCCCTGTCCTAAATGGATTTGAATCACATGCAGTTTCTGGTCCTACGAACAAGAGTTTTTTTCTGGTAAGAAGAGTCACTCTTGCGCTCCCATTGCCATACACAGTGCAAATAGCACTGGCGTCTGTTCCCAGCATGTACAGTGTATTGCACTGAAAAGGATCTACTGTTCTTGTCAGTTTCCTAAGCAGAGTTGAACTAGATATGGCCCTGGTGTAGGAAGCACAGTTCTTTTGTTCTGAGCAAGCTGACTGTTCGGACCCCATAGGAAACACAGTAGAGTAGAAGAGTGCTCTTTTCTCAAAAGCAGAGTGTGTTTCTTGTAAGGCAAGCGAGCGTTTGTTTCCCAGTCCTAAATGTAGTTGAATCCCATGCAGTTTCTGGTCCTACGAGCAAGAGTTGTTTTCTGGTAAGAAGAGTCACTAATGCGCTCCCATTGTCATACACAAAGCAAATAGCACTGGCGTCTGTTCCCAGCATGTACACTGTATTGGACTGAACAGGATCTACTGTTCTTGTCAGTTTCCTAAGCAGAGTTGAACTAGATATGGCCGTGTGTGTAGGAAGCACAGTTCTTTTGTTCTGAGCAAGCTCACTCTTCTGGCCATATAGGAAACACATTAGAGTAGAATAGTGCTCTTTTCTCAAAAGCAGAGTGTGTTTCTTGTAAGGCGAGCTAGCGTTTGTTTCCCAGTCCTAAATGGAGTTGAATCCCATGCAGTTTCTGGTCCTACGAGCAAGAGTTGTTTCTGGGATCAAGAGTCACTATTGTGCTCCCATTTTCATACACAGTGCAAATAGCACTGGCGTCTGGTCCCAGCATGTACAGTCTATTGGACGGAAGAGGATCTACTGTTCTTGTCAGTTTCCTAAGCAGAATTGAGCTAGCTATGGCCGTGTGTGTAGGAAGCACAGTTCTTTTCTTCTGAGCAAGCTCACTGTTCGGACCCAATAGGAAACACCGTAGAGTAAAAGAGTGCCCATTCTCAAAAGCATAGTGTGTTTCTTGTAAGGTGAGCTAATGTTTGTTTCCCTGTCCTAAATGGATTTGAATCACATGCAGTTTCTGGTCCTACGAGCAAGAGTTGTTTTCTGGTAAGAAGAGTCACTCTTGCACTCCCATTGCCATACACAGTGCAAATAGCACTGGCGTCTGTTCCCAGCATGTACAGTGTATTGCAATGAAAAGGATCTACTGTTCTTGTCAGTTTCCTAAGCAGAGTTGAACTAGATATAGCCCGTGTTTAGGAAGCACAGTTCTTTTGTTCTGAGCAAGTTGACTGTTCGGACCCCTTAGAAAACACAGTAGAGTAGAAGAGTGCTCTTTTCTCAAAAGCAGAGTGTGTTTCTTGTAAGGCAAGCTAGCGTTTGTTTCCCAGTCCTAAATGGAGTTGAATCACATGCAGTTTCTGGTCCTATGAACAAGAGTTGTTTTCTGGTAAGAAGAGTCACTATTGTGCTCCCATTGCCATACACACTGCAAATAGCACTCGCGTCTGTTCCCAGCCAGTAATGTGTATTGGACTGAAGAGGAGCTACTGTTCTTGTCAGATTCCTAAGCAGAGTTGAACTAGATATGGCCCTTGTATGTAGGAAGCACAGTTCTTTTGTTCTGAGCAAGCACACTGTTCAGACCCCATAGGATACAAGTAGAGAAGAAGAGTGCCCTTTTCTCAAAAGCAGAGTGTGTTTCTTGTAGGGTGAGCTAGCATTTGTTTTCCAGTCCTAAATGGAATTGAATCACATGCAGTTTCTGGTTACGAGAAAGAGTTGTTTTCTGGTAAGAAGAGTCATTATTGTGCTCCCATTGTCACACACAAGGCAAATAGCACTGGCATCTGTTCCCAGCAAGTACAGTGTATTGGACTTAAATGGATCTACTGTTCTTGTCAGTTTCCTAAGCAGAAATGATCTAGATATGGCCTGTGTGTGTAGGAAGCACACTTCTTTTGTTCTGAGCAAGCTCACTGTAATGGCCCTTTAGGAAACCCAGTAGAGTAGAGGAGTGCCCTTTTCTCAAAAGCAGAGTGTGTTTCTTGTAAGGCGTGCTCGCATTTGTTTCCCAGTCCTAAATGTAGTTGAATCCCATGCAGTTTCTGCTCCTACGAGCAAGAGTTGTTTTCTGGTCAGAAGAGTCACTATTGTGCTCCCTTTGTCATACACAGGGCAAATAGCACTGGCGTCTGTTCCCAGCATGTACAGTGTATTGGACTGAAGAGGATCTACTGTTCTTGTCAGTTTCCTAAGCAGAGTTTAACTAGATATGGCCGTGTGTGTAGGAAGCACAGTTCTTTTGTTCTGAGCAAGCTCACTGTTGTGGCCCAATAGGAAAAACAGTATAGTGGAAGAGTGCTCTTTTCTCAAAAGCAGAGTGTGTTTCTTGTAAGGCGAGCTAGCGTTTGTTTCCCAGTCCTAAATGGAGTTGAATCCCGTGAAGTTTCTGGTCCTATGAGCAAGAGTTGTTTTCTGGTATCAAGAGTCACTATTGTGCTCCCATGGTCATACACAGGGCAAATAGAACTGGCGTCGGTTCCCAGCATGTACAGTGTATTGGACGGAAGAGGATCTACTGTTCTTGTCAGTTTCCTAAGCAGAATTGAACTAGTTATGGCCGTGTGTGTAGGAAGCACAGTTCTTTTCTTCTGAGCAAGCTCACTGTTCGGACCCCATAGGAAATACAGTAGAGTGGAAGAGTGCCCTTTTCTCAAAAGCAGAGTGTGTTTCTTGTAAGGCGAGCTAGCGTTTGTTTCTCAGTCCTAAATAGAGTTGAATCACATGCAGTTTCTGGTCCTACGAGCAAGAGTTGTTTTCTGGTAAGAAGAGACACTATTGTGCTCCAATTGCCACACACAGTGCAAATAGGACTCGCGTCTGTTCCCATCAAGTACAGTGTATTGGACTGAAGAGGAGCTACTGTTCTTGTCAGTTTCCTAAGCAGAGTTGAACTAGATATGGCCGTGTGTGTAGGAAGCACAGTTCTTTTGTTCTGAGCAAGCTCACTGTTCTGGCCATATAGGAAACACATTAGAGTAGAATAGTGCTCTTTTCTCAAAAGCAGAGTGTGTTTCTTGTAAGGCGAGCTAGCGTTTGTTTCCCAGTCCTAAATGGAGTTGAATCACATGCAGTTTCTGGTCCTCAGAGCAATAGTTGTTTTCTGGTAAGAAGAGTCACTATTGTGCTCCCATTGTCATACACAAAGCAAATAGCACTGGCGTCTATTCCCAGCATGTACACTGTATTGGACTGAAGAGGATCTAATGTTCTTGTCAGTTTCCTAAGCAGAGTTGAACTAGATATGGCCGTGTGTGTAGGAATCTCAGTTCTTTTGTTCTGAGCAAGCTCACTGTTCTGGCCATATAGGAAACACATTAGAGTAGAATAGTGCTCTTTTCTCAAAAGCAGAGTGTGTTTCTTGTAAGGCGAGCTAGCGTTTGTTTCCCAGTCCTAAATGGAGTTGAATCCCATGCAGTTTCTGGTCCTCAGAGCAAGAGTTGTTTTCTGGTATCAAGAGTCACTATTGTGCTCCCATTGTCATACAGAGTGCAAATAGCACTGGCGTCTGTTCCCAGCATGTACAGTGTATTGGACTGAAGAGGATCTACTGTTCTTGTCAGTTTCCTAAGCAGAATTGAGCTAGCTATGGCCGTGTGTGTAGGAAGCACAGTTCTTTTCTTCTGAGCAAGCTCACTGTTCGGACACAATAGGAATCACCGTAGAGTAAAAGAGTGCCCATTCTCAAAAGCATAGTGTGTTTCTTGTAAGGTGAGCTAGTGTTTGTTTCCCTGTCCTAAATGGATTTGAATCACATGCAGTTTCTGGTCCTACGAGCAAGAGTTGTTTTCTGGTAAGAAGAGTCACTCTTGCGCTCCCATTGCCATACACAGTGCAAATAGCACTGGCGTCTGTTCCCAGCATGTACAGTGTATTGCACTGAAAAGGATCTACTGTTTTGTCAGTTTCCTAAGCAGAGTTTAACTAGATATGGCCCTGGTGTAGGAAGCACAGTTCTTTTGTTCTGAGCAAGCTGACTGTTCGGACCCCATAGAAAACACAGTAGAGTAGAAGAGTGCTCTTTTCTCAAAAGCAGAGTGTGTTTCTTGTAAGGCAAGCTAGCGTTTGTTTCCCAGTCCTAAATGTAGTTGAATCCCATGCAGTTTCTGGTCCTACGAGCAAGAGGTGTTTTCTGGTAAGAAGAGTCACTCTTGCACTCCCATTGCCATACACAGTGCAAATAGCACTGGCGTCTGTTCCCAGCATGTACAGTGTATTGCAATGAAAAGAATCTACTGTTCTTGTCAGTTTCCTAAGCAGAGTTGAACTAGATATAGCCCGTGTTTAGGAAGCACAGTTCTTTTGTTCTGAGCAAGTTGAATGTTCGGACCCCTTAGAAAACACAGTAGAGTAGAAGAGTGCTCTTTTCTCAAAAGCAGAGTGTGTTTCTTGTAAGGCAAGCTAGCGTTTGTTTCCCAGTCCTAAATGGAGTTGAATCACATGCAGTTTCTGGTCCTATGAACAAGAGTTGTTTTCTGGTAAGAAGAGTCACTATTGTGCTCCCATTGCCATACACACTGCAAATAGCACTGGCGTCTGTTCCCAGCATGTACAGTGTATTAGACTGAAGAGGATCTACTGTTCTTGTCAGTTTCCTAAGCAGAATTGAACTAGATATGGCCGTGTGTGTAGGAAGCACAGTTCTTTTGTTCTGAGCATGCTCACTGTTCTGGCCCTATAGGAAACACAGTAGAGTAGAAGAGTGATCGTTTCTCAAAAGCAGAGTGTGTTTCTTGTAAGGCGAGCTAGCGTTTGTTTCCCAGTCCTAAATGGGAGTTGAATCACATGCAGTTTGTGTTCCTACGAGCAAGAATTGTTTTCTGGTAAGAAGAGTCACTATTGTGCTCCCACTGTCATACACAGGTCAAATAGCACTGGCGTCTGTTCCCAGCAAATACAGTGTATTGGACTGAAGAGGAGCTACTGTTCTTGTCAGTTTCCTAAGCAGAGTTGAAGTAGATATGGCCCGTGTGTGTAGGAAGCACAGTTCTTTTGTTCTGAGCAAGCTCACTGTTCTGACCCCATAGGAAACACATTAGAGTAGAAGAGTTCTCTTTTCTAAAAAGCAGAGTTTGTTTCTTGTAAGGTCAGCTAGCGTTTCTTTCCCAGTCCTAAATGGAGTTGAATCACATGCAGTTTCTGGTCCTCAGACCAATAGTTGTTTTCTGGTAAGGAAAGTCACTATTGAGCTCCCATTGCCATACACAGTGCAAATAGCACATGCGTCTGTTCCCAGCAATTACAGTGTATTGGACTGAAGAGGAGCTACTGTTCTTGTCAGGTTCCTAAGCAGAGTTGAACTAGATATGGCCCGTGTGTGTAGGAAGCACAGTTCTTATGTTCTGAGCAAGCTCACTGCTCTGGCCCCATAGGAAACACAGTAGAGTAGAAGAGTGCTCTTTTCTCAAAAGCAGAGTGTGTTTCTTGTAAGGCGAGCTAGCGTTTGTTTCCCAGTCCTAAATGGAGTTGAATCACATGCAGTTTCTGGTCCTACGAGCAAGAGTTGTTTTCTGGTATCAAGAGTCACTATTGTGCTCCCATTGTCATACACAGTGCAAATAGCACTGGCGTCTGTTCCCAGCATGTACAGTGTATTGGACGGAAGAGGATCTACTGTTCTTGTCAGTTTCCTAAGCAGAATTGAGCTAGCTATGGCCGTGTGTGTAGGAAGCACAGTTCTTTTCTCTTGAGCAAGCTCACTGTTCGGACCCAATAGGAAACACCGTAGAGTAAAAGAGTACCCATTCTCAAAAGCATAGTGTGTTTCTTGTAAGGTGAGCTAGTGTTTGTTTCCCTGTCCTAAATGGATTTGAATCACATGCAGTTTCTGGTCCTACGAGCAAGAGTTGTTTTCTGGTAAGAAGAGTCACTCTTGCGCTCCCATTGCCATACACAGTGCAAATAGCACTGGCGTATGTTCCCAGCATGTACAGTGTATTGCACTGAAAAGGATCTACTGTTCTTGTCAGTTTCCTTAGCAGAGTTGAACTAGATATAGCCCGTGTGTAGGAAGCACAGTTCTTTTGTTCTGAGCAAGCTGACTGTTCGGACCCCTTAGAAAACACAGTAGAGTAGAAGAGTGCTCTTTTCTCAAAAGCAGAGTGTGTTTCTTGTAAGGCAAGCTAGCGTTTGTTTCCCAGTCCTAAATGGAGTTGAATCACATGCAGTTTCTGGTCCTACGAGCAAGAGTTGTTTTCTGGTAAGAAGAGTCACTATTGTGCTCCCATTGTCATACACAAAGCAAATAGCACTGGCGTCTGTTCCCAGCATGTACACTGTATTGGACTGAAGAGGATCTACTGTTCTTGTCAGTTTCCTAAGCAGAGTTGAACTAGATATGGCCGTGTGTGTAGGAAGCACAGTTCTTTTGTTCTGAGCAAGCTCACTGTTCTGGCCATATAGGAAACACATTAGAGTAGAATAGTGCTCTTTTCTCAAAAGCAGAGTGTGTTTCTTGTAAGGCGAGCTAGCGTTTGTTTCCCAGTCCTAAATGGAGTTGAATCCCATGCAGTTTCTGGTCCTCAGAGCAAGAGTTGTTTTCTGGTATCAAGAGTCACTATTGTGCTCCCATTGTCATACACAGTGCAAATAGCACTGGCGTCTGGTCCCAGCATGTACAGTGTATTGGACGAAAGAGGATCTACTGTTCTTGTCAGTTTCCTAAGCAGAATTGAGCTAGCTATGGCCGTGTGTGTAGGAAGCACAGTTCTTTTCTTCTGAGCAAGCTGACTGTTAGGACCCAATAGGAAACAACGTAGAGTAAAAGAGTGCCCATTCTCAAAAGCATAGTGTGTTTCTTGTAAGGTGAGCTAGTGTTTGTTTCCCTGTCTTAAATGGATTTGAATCACATGCAGTTTCTGGTATAACGAGCAAGAGTTGTTTTCCGGTAAGAAGAGTCACTATTGCGCTCCCATTGTCATACACAAAGCAAATAGCACTGGCGTCTGTTCCCAGCATGTACAGTGTATTGGACTGAAGAGGATCTACTGTTCTTGTCAGTTTCCTAAGCAGAATTGAGCTTGCTATGGCCGTGTGTGTAGGAAGCACAGTTCTTTTCTTCTGAGCAAGCTCACTGTTCGGACCCAATAGGAAACACCGTAGAGTAGAAGCGTGCCCTATTCTCAAAAGAATAGTGTGTTTCTTGTAAGGTGAGCTAGCGTTTGTTTCCCTGTCCTAAGGGGATTGGAATCACATGCAGTTTCTGGTCCAACGAGCAAGAGTTGTTTTATGGTAAGAAGAGTCACTATTGTGCTCCCATTGTCATACACAGGGCAAATAGCACTGGCGTCTGTTCCCAGCATGTACAGTGTATTGGACTGAAGAGGATCTACTGTTCTTGTCAGTTTCCTAAGCAGAATTGAACTAGATATGGCCGTGTGTGTAGGAAGCACAGTTCTTTTGTTCTGAGCATGCTCACTGTTCTGCCCTATAGGAAACACAGTAGAGTAGAAGAGTGCTCTTATCTCAAAAGCAGAGTATGTTTCTTGTAAGGTGAGCTAGCATTTGTTTCCCTGTCCTAAGTGGATTGGAATCACATGCAGTTTCTGGTCCAACGAGCAAGAGTTGTTTTCTGGTAAGAAGAGTCACTATTGCGCTCCCATTGTCATACACAGGGCAAATAGCACGGGCGTCTGTTCCCAGCAAATAGAGTGTATTAGACTGAAGAGGAGCTACTGTTCTTGTCAGTTTCCTAAGCAGAGTTGAACTAGATATAGCCCGTGTGTGTAGGAAGCACAGTTCTTTTTTTCTGAACAAGCTCACTGTTTTGGCCCTATAGGAAACACAGTAGAGTAGAAGAGTGCTCTTTTCTCAAAAGCAGAGTATGTTTCTTGTAAGGCGAGCTAGCGTTTGTTTCCCAGTCCTAAATGGAATTGAATCACATGCCGTTTTTGGTCCTACAAACAAGAGTTGTTTTCCGGTAAGAAGAGTCACTATTGCGCTCCCATTGTCATACACAGGGCAAATAGCACTGACGTCTGTTCCCAGCATGTACAGTGTATTAGACTGAAGAGGAGCTACTGTTCTTGTCAGTTTCCTAAGCAGAATTGAACTAGATATGGCCGTGTGTGTAGGAAGCACAGTTCTTTTGTTCTGAGCATGCTCACTGTTCTGGCCCTATAGGAAACACAGTAGAGTAGAAGAGTGATCGTTTCTCAAAAGCAGAGTGTGTTTCTTGTAAGGCGAGCTAGCGTTTTTTTCCCAGTCCTAAATGGGAGTTGAATCACATGCAGTTTCTGTTCCTACAAGCAAGAATTGTTTTCTGGTAAGAAGAGTCACTATTGTGCTCCCATTGTCATACACAAAGCAAATAGCACTGGCTTCTGTTCCCAGCATGTAGAGTGTATTGGACTGAAGAGGATCTACTGTTCTTGTCAGTTTCCTAAGCAGAGTTGAACTAGATATGGCCGTGTGTGTAGGAAGCACAGTTCTTTTGTTCTGAGCAAGCTCACTGTTCGGACCCAATAGGAAATACAGTCGAGTAGATGAGTGCTCATTTCTCAAAAGCAGAGTGTGTTTCTTGTAAGGCGAGCTAGCGTTTGTTTCCCAGTCCTAAATGTAGTTGAATCCCATGCAGTTTCTGGTCCTATGAGCAAGAGTTGTTTTCTGGTAAGAAGAGTCACTATTGCGCTCCCATTGCCATACACACTGCAAATAGCTCTCGCGTCTGTTCCCAGCAAGTAATGTGTATTGGACTGAAGAGGAGCTACTGTTCTTGTCAGATTCCTAAGCAAAGTTGAACTAGATATTGCCCGTGTGTGTAGGAAGCACAGTTCTTTTGTTCTGAGCATGCTCACTGTTCTGGCCCTATAGGAAACACAGTAGAGTAGAAGAGTGATCGTTTCTCAAAAGTAGAGGTGTTTCTTGTAAGGCAAGCTAGCGTTTGTTTCCCAGTCCTAAATGGAGTTGAATCACATGCAGTTGTTTGTCCCACGAGTAAGAGTTGTTTTCTGGTAAGGAAAGACACTATTGTGCTCCCATTGCCATACACAGTGCAAATAGCACTCGCGTCTGTTCCCAGCAAGTACAGTGTATTGGACTGAAGAGGAGCTACTGTTCTTGTCAGTTTCCTAAGCAGAGTTAAACTATATATGGCCCGTGTGTGTAGGAAGCACAGTTCTTTTGTTCTGAGCAAGCTCACTGTTCGGACCCCAGAGGAAACACAGTAGAGTAGAAGAGTGCTCTTTTCTCAAAACAGAGTGTGTTTCCTGTAAGGCGAGCTAGCGTTTGTTTCCCAGTCCTAAATGGGAGTTTAATCACATGCATATTCTGGTCCTACGAGCAAGAGTTGTTTTCTGGTAAGAAGAGTCACTATTGTGCTCCCACTGTCATACACAGGGCAAATAGCACTGGCGTCTGTTCCCAGCATGTACAGTGTATTGGACTGAAGAGGAGCTACTGTTCTTGTCAGTTTCCTAAGCAGAGTTGAACTAGATATGGCCGTGTGTGTAGGAAGCACAGTTCTTTTGTTCTGAGCAAGCTCACTGTTCGGAACCCATAAAAAACACAGTAGAGTAGAAGAGTGCTCTTTTCTCAAAAGCAGAGTGTGTTTCTTGTAAGGCGAGCTAGCGTTTGTTTCCCAGTCCTAAATGGAGTTGAATCACATGCAGTTTTTGTTCCCACGAGCAAGAGTTGTTTTCTGGTAAGGACAGTCACTATTCGCTCCCTTTCTCATACACAGAGCAAATAGCACACGTGTCTTTTCCCCGCAAGTACAGTGTATTGGACTGAATAGGATCTACTGTTCTTGTCAGATTCCTAAGCAAAGTTGAACTAGATATTGCCCGTGTGTGTAGGAAGCACAGTTCATTTGTTCTGAGCAAGCTCAATGTTCTGGCCCTATAGGAAACACATTAGAGTAGAATACTGCTCTTTTCTCAAAAGCAGAGTGTGTTTCTTGTAAGGCAAGCTAGCGTTTGTTTCCCTGTCCTAAATGGAGTTGAATCACATGCATTTTCTTGTCCTACGAGCAAGAGTTGTTTTCTGGTAAGAAGAGTCACTCTTGCGCTCCCATTTCCATACACAGTGCAAATAGCACTGGCGTCTGTTCCCAGCATGTACAGTGTATTGCACTGAAAAGGATCTACTGTTCTTGTCAGTTTCCTAAGCAGAGTTGAACTAGATATAGCCCGTGTGTAGGAAGCACAGTTCTTTTGTTCTGAGCAAGCTGACTGTTCGGACCCCATAGGAAACACAGTAGAGTAGAAGAGTGCTCTTTTCTCAAAAGCAGAGTGTGTTTCTTTTAAGGCGACCTAGCGTTTGTTTCCCAGTCCTAAATGGAGTTGAATCACATGCAGTTTCTGGTCCTACGAGCAAGAGTTGTTTTCTGGTAAGAAGAGTCACTATTGCGCTCCCATTGTCATACACAGGGCAAATAGCACTGGCGTCTGTTCCCAGCATGTACATTGTATTGGACTGAAGAGGATCTACTGTTCTTTTCAGTTTTTTAAGCAGAGTTGAACTAGATATGGCCCGAGTGTAGGAAGCACAGTTCTTTTTTTCTGAGCAAGTTCTCTGTATGGACCCCATAGGAAAACAGTAGAGTAGAAGAGTGTTCTTTTGTCAAAAGCAGAGTGTGTTTCTTGTAAGGCGAGCTAGCATTTGTTTCCCAGTCCTAAATGGAGTTGAAATACACATGCAGTTTCTGGTCCTATGAGCGAGTGTTGTTTTTTGGTAAGGAAAGTCACTATTGCGCTCCCATTGCCATACACAGTGCAAATAGCACTTGCATCTGTTCCCAGCAAGTACAGTGTATTGGACTGAAGAGGAGCTACTGTTCTTGTCAGTTTCCTAAGCAGAGTTGAACTAGATATGGCCGTGTGTGTAGGAAGCACAGTTCTTTTGTTCTGAGCAAGCTCACTGTTCGGAACCCATAGGAAACACAGTAGAGTAGAAGAGTGCTCTTTTCTCAAAAGCAGAGTGTGTTTCTGGTAATGCAAGCTAGCGTTTGTTTCCCAACCTAAATTGGAGTGAATCACATGCAGTTTCTGGTCCTACGAGCAAGAGTTGTTTTCTGGTAAGAAGAGTCACTATTGTGCTCCCATTGTCATACACAAAGCAAATAGCACTGGCGTCTGTTACCGGCATGTACACTGCATTGGACTGAAGAGGATCTACTGTTCTTGCCAGTTTCCTAAGCAGAGTTGAACTAGATATGGCCGTGTGTGTAGGAAGCACAGTTCTTTTGTTCTGAGCAAGCTCACTGTTCTGGCCATATAGGAAACACATTAGAGTAGAATAGTGCTCTTTGCTCAAAAGCAGAGTGTGTTTCTTGTAAGGCGAGCTAGCATTTGTTTCCCAGTCCTAAATGGAGTTGAATCACATGCAGTTTCTGGTTCTATGAGCAAGAGTTGTTTTCTGGTAAGAAGAGTCACTATTGCATTCCCATTGCCATACACAGTGCAAATAGCAATCACGTCTGTTCTCAGCAAGTACAGTGTATTGGACTGAAGAGGATCTACTATATTTGTCAGTTTCCTAAGCAGAATTGAACTAGATATGGCCGTGTGTGTAGGAAGCACAGTTCTTTTGTTCTGAGCAAGCTCACTGTTTTGGCTCTATAGGAAACACAGTAGTGTAAAAGAGTGCTCTTTTCTAAAAAGTAGAGTGTGTTTCTTGTAAGGCGAGCTAGCGTTTGTTTCCCAGTCCTAAATGGAGTTGAATAACATGCAGTTTTTGGTCCTATGAGCAAGAGTTGTTTTCTGGTAAGGAAAGACACTATTGCACTCCCATTGCTATACACAGTGCAAATAGCACTCGCGTCTGTTCCCAGCTAGTACAGTGTATTGGACCAAAGAGGAGCTACTGTTCTTGTCACTTTCCTAAGCTGAGTTGAACTAGATATGGCCCGTGTGTGTAGGAAGCACAGTTCCTTGTTCTGAGCAAGCTCACTTTTCGGACCCCATAGGAAACACAGTAGAGTAGAAGAGTGCCCTTTTCTCGGAAGTAGACTGTGTTTCTTGTAAGGCGAGCTAGCGTTTGGTTCCCAATACTAAATGGAGTTGAATCCCATGTAGTTTCTGGTCTTACGAGCAAGAGTTGTTTTCTGGTGAGAAGAGTCACTATTCTGCTCCCATTGCCATACACAGTGCAAATAGCACTTGCGTCTGTTCACAGCAAGTACAGTGTATTGGACTGAATAGGAGCTACTGTTCTTATCAGTTTCCTAAGCACAGTTAAACTAGATATGACCCGTGTGTGTAGGAAGCACAGTTCTTTTGTTCTGAGCAAGCTCAGTGTTTTGGCCCTATTGGAAACACAGTAGAATAGAAGAGTGCTCTTTTCTCAAAAGCAGAGTGTCTCTTGTAAGGCGAGCTAGCGTTTGTTTCCCAGTCCTAAATGGAGTTGAATCACGTGCAGTTTTTGGTCCTAGGAGGAAGAATTGTTTTCTGGTAAGGAAAGTCACTATTGTGCTCCCATTGACACACACAGTGCCAATAGGACCCCCGTCTGTTCCCATCAAGTACAGTGTATTGGACTGAAGAGGAGCTACTTTTCTTGTCAGTTTCCTAAGTAGAGTTGAACTAGATATGGCCCGTGTGTGTAGGAAGCACAGTTCTTTTGTTCTGAGCAAGCTCGATTTTCGGACCCAATAGGAAACACCGTAGAGTAAAAGAGTGCCCTTTTCTCAAAAGCATAGTGTGTTTCTTGTAAGGTGAGCTAGCGTTTGTTTCCCTGTCCTAAATGGATTTGAATCACTTGCAGTTTCTGGTCCAACGAGCAAAAGTTTTTTTCTGGTAAGAAGAGTCACTATTGCACTCCCATTGTCATACACAGGGCAAATAGCACTGGCGTCTTTTCCCAGGATGTACAGTGTATTGGACTGAAGGGGATCTACTGCTCTTGTCAGTTTCCTAAACAGAATTGAACTAGACATGGCCATGTGTGTAGGAAGCACAGTTTTTTTGTTCTGAGCAAGCTCACTGTTTTGGCCCTATAGGAAACACAGCAGAGTAGAAGAGTGTTCTTTTCTCAAAAGTAGAGTGTGTTTCTTGTAAGGCAAGCTAGCCTTTGTTTCCCAGTCCTAAATGGAGTTGAATCACATGCAGTTTCTGGTCCTACGAGCAAGAGATGTTTTCTGCCAAGAAGAGTCACTATTGTGCAACCATTGCAGTACACACGACAAATAGCACTGTTGTCTGTTCCCAGCAAGTACAGTGTATTGGACTGTAGAGGATCTACTGTTCTTGTCAGGTTCCTAAGCAGAATTGAACTAGGTATGGCTTTGTGTGTAGGAAGCACAGTTTTTAGTTCTGAGCAAGCTCAGTGTTCAGACCCCATAGGAAACACAGTAGAGTAGAAGAGTGCTCTTTTCTCTAAAGCAGAGTGTGTTTCTTGTAAGGCGAGCTAGCGTTTGTTTCCCAGTCCTAAATGGAGTTGAATCACATGCAGTTTTTGTTCCCACGAGCAAGAGTTGTTTTCTGGTAAGGACAGTCACTATTCGCTCCCTTTCTCATACACAGAGCAAATAGCACACGTGTCTTTTCCCCGCAAGTACAGTGTATTGGACTGAATAGGATCTACTGTTCTTGTCAGATTCCTAAGCAAAGTTGAACTAGATATTGCCCGTGTGTGTAGGAAGCACAGTTCATTTGTTCTGAGCAAGCTCAATGTTCTGGCCCTATAGGAAACACATTAGAGTAGAATACTGCTCTTTTCTCAAAAGCAGAGTGTGTTTCTTGTAAGGCAAGCTAGCGTTTGTTTCCCTGTCCTAAATGGAGTTGAATCACATGCATTTTCTTGTCCTACGAGCAAGAGTTGTTTTCTGGTAAGAAGAGTCACTCTTGCGCTCCCATTTCCATACACAGTGCAAATAGCACTGGCGTCTGTTCCCAGCATGTACAGTGTATTGCACTGAAAAGGATCTACGGTTCTTGTCAGTTTCCTAAGCAGAGTTGAACTAGATATAGCCCGTGTGTAGGAAGCACAGTTCTTTTGTTCTGAGCAAGCTGACTGTTCGGACCCCATAGGAAACACAGTAGAGTAGAAGAGTGCTCTTTTCTCAAAAGCAGAGTGTGTTTCTTTTAAGGCGACCTAGCGTTTGTTTCCCAGTCTTAAATGGAGTTGAATCACATGCAGTTTCTGGTCCTACGAGCAAGAGTTGTTTTCTGGTAAGAAGAGTCACTATTGCGCTCCCATTGTCATACACAGGGCAAATAGCACTGGCGTCTGTTCCCAGCATGTACATTGTATTGGACTGAAGAGGATCTACTGTTCTTTTCAGTTTTTTAAGCAGAGTTGAACTAGATATGGCCCGAGTGTAGGAAGCACAGTTCTTTTTTTCTGAGCAAGTTCTCTGTATGGACCCCATAGGAAAACAGTAGAGTAGAAGAGTGTTCTTTTGTCAAAAGCAGAGTGTGTTTCTTGTAAGGCGAGCTAGCATTTGTTTCCCAGTCCTAAATGGAGTTGAAATACACATGCAGTTTCTGGTCCTATGAGCGAGTGTTGTTTTTTGGTAAGGAAAGTCACTATTGCGCTCCCATTGCCATACACAGTGCAAATAGCACTTGCATCTGTTCCCAGCAAGTACAGTGTATTGGACTGAAGAGGAGCTACTGTTCTTGTCAGTTTCCTAAGCAGAGTTGAACTAGATATGGCCGTGTGTGTAGGAAGCACAGTTCTTTTGTTCTGAGCAAGCTCACTGTTCGGAACCCATAGGAAACACAGTAGAGTAGAAGAGTGCTCTTTTCTCAAAAGCAGAGTGTGTTTCTGGTAATGCAAGCTAGCGTTTGTTTCCCAACCTAAATTGGAGTGAATCACATGCAGTTTCTGGTCCTACGAGCAAGAGTTGTTTTCTGGTAAGAAGAGTCACTATTGTGCTCCCATTGTCATACACAAAGCAAATAGCACTGGCGTCTGTTACCGGCATGTACACTGCATTGGACTGAAGAGGATCTACTGTTCTTGCCAGTTTCCTAAGCAGAGTTGAACTAGATATGGCCGTGTGTGTAGGAAGCACAGTTCTTTTGTTCTGAGCAAGCTCACTGTTCTGGCCATATAGGAAACACATTAGAGTAGAATAGTGCTCTTTGCTCAAAAGCAGAGTGTGTTTCTTGTAAGGCGAGCTAGCATTTGTTTCCCAGTCCTAAATGGAGTTGAATCACATGCAGTTTCTGGTTCTATGAGCAAGAGTTGTTTTCTGGTAAGAAGAGTCACTATTGCATTCCCATTGCCATACACAGTGCAAATAGCACTCACGTCTGTTCTCAGCAAGTACAGTGTATTGGACTGAAGAGGATCTACTGTTTTTGTCAGGTTCCTAAGCAGAATTGAACTAGATATGGCCGTGTGTGTAGGAAGCACAGTTCCTTGTTCTGAGCAAGCTCACTTTTCGGACCCCATAGGAAACACAGTAGAGTAGAAGAGTGCCCTTTTCTCGGAAGTAGACTGTGTTTCTTGTAAGGCGAGCTAGCGTTTGGTTCCCAATACTAAATGGAGTTGAATCCCATGTAGTTTCTGGTCTTACGAGCAAGAGTTGTTTTCTGGTGAGAAGAGTCACTATTGTGCTCCCATTGCAATACACAGTGCAAATAGCACTTGCGTCTGTTCACAGCAAGTACAGTGTATTGGACTGAATAGGAGCTACTGTTCTTATCAGTTTCCTAAGCACAGTTAAACTAGATATGACCCGTGTGTGTAGGAAGCACAGTTCTTTTGTTCTGAGCAAGCTCAGTGTTTTGGCCCTATTGGAAACACAGTAGAATAGAAGAGTGCTCTTTTCTCAAAAGCAGAGTGTCTCTTGTAAGGGGAGCTAGCGTTTGTTTCCCAGTCCTAAATGGAGTTGAATCACGTGCAGTTTTTGGTCCTAGGAGGAAGAATTGTTTTCTGGTAAGGAAAGTCACTATTGTGCTCCCATTGACACACACAGTGCCAATAGGACCCCCGTCTGTTCCCATCAAGTACAGTGTATTGGATTGAAGAGGAGCTACTTTTCTTGTCAGTTTCCTAAGTAGAGTTGAACTAGATATGGCCCGTGTGTGTAGGAAGCACAGTTCTTTTGTTCTGAGCAAGCTCGATTTTCGGACCCAATAGGAAACACCGTAGAGTAAAAGAGTGCCCTTTTCTCAAAAGCATAGTGTGTTTCTTGTAAGGTGAGCTAGCGTTTGTTTCCCTGTCCTAAATGGATTTGAATCACTTGCAGTTTCTGGTCCAACGAGCAAAAGTTTTTTTCTGGTAAGAAGAGTCACTATTGCACTCCCATTGTCATACACAGGGCAAATAGCACTGGCGTCTTTTCCCAGGATGTACAGTGTATTGGACTGAAGGGGATCTACTGCTCTTGTCAGTTTCCTAAACAGAATTGAACTAGACATGGCCATGTGTGTAGGAAGCACAGTTTTTTTGTTCTGAGCAAGCTCACTGTTATGGCCCTATAGGAAACACAGCAGAGTAGAAGAGTGTTCTTTTCTCAAAAGTAGAGTGTGTTTCTTGTAAGGCAAGCTAGCCTTTGTTTCCCAGTCCTAAATGGAGTTGAATCACATGCAGTTTCTGGTCCTACGAGCAAGAGATGTTTTCTGCCAAGAAGAGTCACTATTGTGCAACCATTGCAGTACACACGACAAATAGCACTGTTGTCTGTTCCCAGCAAGTACAGTGTATTGGACTGTAGAGGATCTACTGTTCTTGTCAGGTTCCTAAGCAGAATTGAACTAGGTATGGCTTTGTGTGTAGGAAGCACAGTTTTTAGTTCTGAGCAAGCTCAGTGTTCAGACCCCATAGGAAACACAGTAGAGTAGAAGAGTGCTCTTTTCTCAAAAGCAGATTGTGTTTCTTGTAAGGCGAGCTAGCATTTGTTTCCTAGTCCTAACTGGAGTTCAATCACATGAAGTTTCCGGTCCTACGAGCAAGAGATGTTTTCTGGTAAGGAAAGTTACTATTGTGCTCCCATTGCCATACACAGTGCAAATAGCACTCGTGTCTGTTACAGCAATTACAGTGAATTGGACTGAATAGGAGCAACTGTTCTTGTCAGTTTCCTAAGCAGAGTTGAACTAGATATGGTCCGTGTGTGTAGGAAGCACAGTTATTTTGTTCTGAGCAAGCTCACTGTTTGGACCCCATAGGAAACACAGTAGAGTAGAAGAGTGCTCTTTTCTCTAAAGCAGAGTGTGTTTCTTGTAAGGCGAGCTAGCGTTTGTTTCCCAGTCCTAAATGGAGTTGAATCACATGCAGTTTCTGGTCCTACGAGCAAGAGTTGTTTTATAGTAAGAAGAGTCACTATTGAGCTCCCATTGCCATACACAGGACAAATAGCACTGTTGTCTGTTCCCAGCAAGTACAGTGTATTGGACTGAAGAGGAACTACTGTTCTTGTCAGGTTCTTAAGCAGAGTTGAAATAGATATGGCCGTGTATGTAGGAAGCACAGTTTTTTGTTCTGAGCAAGCTCACTGTTCATACCCCATAGGAAACACAGTAGAGTAGAAGAGTGCTCCTTTCTCTAAAGCAAGGTGTGTTTCTTGTAAGGTGAGCTCGCGTTTGTTTCTCAGTCCTAAATGGAGTTGAGTCACAAGTAGTTTTTGGTCCTACGAGCAAGAGATGTTTTCTGTTAAGAAGAGTCACTATTGTGCTCCAATTGCCATACACAGTGCAAATAGCACTGTTGTCTGTTCCCAGCAAGTACAGTGTATTGGACTGAATAGGAGCTACTGTTCTTGTCAGTTTCCTAAGCAGAGTTGAACTAGATATGGTCCCTGTGTGTAGGAAGGACAATTCTTTTGTTCTGAGCAAGCTCACTGTTTGGACCCCATAGGAAACACAGTAGAGTAGATGAGTGCTCTATTCTCAAAAGCAGAGTGTGTTTCTTGTAAGGCGAGCTACCGTTTGTTTCCCAGTCCTAAATGGAGTTGAATCACATGGAGTTTCTGTTCCTACGAGCAAGAGTTGTTTTCTGGTGAGAAGAGTCACTATTGTGCTCCCATTGTTTTACACAGGGCAAATAGCACTCGCTTCTGTTCCCAGCAAGTACAGTGTATTGGACTGAATAGGAGCTACTGTTCTTGTCAGTATCCTAAGAAGAGTTGAACTAGATGGGGCTCGTGTGTTTGGGAAGCACAGTTCTTTTGTTCTGAGCAAGCTCACTGTTCTGGCCCTATAGGAAACACAGTAGAGTAGAAGAGTGCTCTTTTCTCAAAAGCAGAGTGAGTTTCTTGTAAGGCGAGCTAGCCTTTGTTTCCCAGTCCTAAATGGAGTTGAATCACATGCAGTTTCTGGTCCTACGAGCAAGAGTTGTTTTCTGCCAAGAAGAGTCACTATTGTGCAACCATTGCAGTACACACGACAAATAGCACTGTTGTCTGTTCCCAGCAAGTACAGTGTATTGGACTGTAGAGGATCTACTCTTCTTGTCAGGTTCCTAAGCAGAATTGAACTAGATATGGCTTTGTGTGTAGGAAGCACAGTTTTTAGTTCTGAGCAAGCTCACTGTTCAGACCCCATAGGAAACACTGTAGAGTAGAAGAGTGCTCTTTTCTCAAAAGCAGATTGTGTTTCTTGTAAGGCGAGCTAGCGTTTGTTTCCTAGTCCTAACTGGAGTTCAATCACATGAAGTTTCCGGTCCTACGAGCAAGAGATGTTTTCTGGTAAGGAAAGTTACTATTGCGCTCCCATTGCCATACACAGTGCAAATAGCACTCGCGTCTGTTACAGCAATTACAGTGAATTGGACTGAATAGGAGCAACTGTTCTTGTCAGTTTCCTAAGCAGAGTTGAACGAGATATGGCCCGTGTGTAGGAAGCACAGTTCTTTTTTTCTGAGCAAGCCCACTGTTCTGGCCCTACAGGAAACACAGTAGAGTAGAAGAGTGCTCTTTTCTCAAAAGGAGAGTGTGTTTCTTGTAAGGCGAGCTAGCGTTTGTTTCCCAGTCCTAAAAGGAGTTGAATGGCATGCACTTTCTGGTCCTACAAGCAAGAGTTGTTTTCTGGTAAGGAAAGTCACTATTGCGCTCCCATTGCCATACACAGGACAAATAACACTGTTGTCTGTTCCCAGCTATTACAGTGTATTGGACTGAAGAGGAGCTACTGTTCTTGTCTGGTTCCTAAGCAGAATTTAACTAGGTATGGCCGTGTGTGTAGGAAGTACAGTTTTTTTGTTCTGAGCAAGCTCACTGTTCAGACCCCATAGGAAACGCAGTAGAGTAGAAGAGTGCTCTTTTTTCAAAAGCAGAGTGTGTTTCTTGTAAGGCGAGCTAGCCTTTGTTTCCCAGTTTTAAATGGAGTTGAATCACATGCAGTTTCTGGTCATACGAGTAAGAGTTGTTTTCTGGTAAGAAGAGACACTATTGTGTTCCCATTGTCATTCACAGGCCAAATAGCACTGGCCTCTGTTCCCAGCATGTACAATGTATTGGACTGAAGACGATCTACTGTTCTTGTCAGGTTCCTAAGCAGAATTGAAATAGATATGGCCGTGTGTGTAGAAAGCACAGTTCTTTTGTTCTGAGCAAGCTCACTGTTTGGACCCCATAGGAAACACAGTAGAGTAGAAGAGTGCTCTTTTCTCAAAATCAGAGTGTGTTTCTTGTGAGGCAAGCTCGCGTTTGTTTCCCAGTCCTAAATGGAGTTGAGTCACATGCACTTTTTGGTCCTACGAGCAAGAGTTGTTTTCTGGTAAGAAGAGGCACTATTGCGCTGCCATTGCCATACACAGGACAAATAGCAGTGGCGTCTGTTCGCAGCAAGTACAGTGTATTGGACTGAAGAGGATCTACTGTTCTTGTCAGGTTCCTAAGCAGAGTTGAACTAGATATGGCCGTGTGTGTAGGAAGCACAGTTCTTTTTTTCTGAGCAAGCTCACTGTTCTGGCCCTACAGAAAACACAGTAGAGTAGAAGAGTGCTCTTTTCTCAAAAGCAGAGTGTGTTTCTTGTAAGGCGAGCTAGCGTTTGTTTCCCAGTCCTAAATGGAGTTGAATGGCATGCACTTTCTGGTCCTACGAGCAAGAGTTGTTTTCTGGTAAGGAAAGTCACTATTGCGCTCCCATTGCCATACACAGTGCAAATAGCCCCACCTCTCTTCCCAGAAAGTACAGTGTATTGGACTGAAGAGGAGCTACTGTTCTTGTCAGTTTCCTAAGCAGAGTTGAACTAGATATGGCCCGTGTGTGTAGGAAGCACAGTTCTTTTTTTCTGAGCAAGCTCACTGTTCTGGCCATATAGGAAACACAGTAGAGTAGAAGAGTGCTCTTTTCTCAAAAGCAGAGTGTGTTTCTTGTAAAGCGAGCTAGAGTTTGTTTCCCAGTCCTAAATGGAGTTGAATCACATGCAGTTTCTGGTCCTACGAGCAAGAGTTGTTTTCTGGTAAGGAAAGTCACTATTGCGCTCCCATTGCCCTACACAAGGCAAATAGCACTGGCGTCTTTTCCCAGCAAGTACAGTGTATTGGACTGAATAGGAGCTACTGTTCTTGTCAGTTTCCTAAGCAGAGTTGAACTAGATATGGTCCGTGTGTGTAGGAAGCACAGTTCTTTTGTTCTGAGCAAGCTCACCGTTAGGACCCCATAGGAAACACAGTAGAGTAGAAGAGTGCTCTTTTCTCTAAAGCAGAGTGTGTTTCTTGTAAGGCGAGCTAGCGTTTGTATCCCAGTCCTAAATGGAGTGGAATCACATGCAGTTTCTGATCCTATGAGCAAGAGTTGTTTTCTGGTAAGGAAAGTCACTATTGCGCTCCCATTGCCATACACAGTGCAAATAGCCCCACCTCTCTTCCCAGAAAGTACAGTGTATTGGACTGAAGAGGAGGTACTGTTCTTGTCAGTTTCCTAAGCAGAGTTGAACTAGATATGGCCCGTGTGTGTAGGAAGCACAGTTCTTATGTTCTGAGAAAGCTCACTGTTCTGGCCCTATAGGAAACATAGTAGAGTAGAAGAGTGCTCTTTTCTCAAAAGCAGAGTGTGTTTTTGTAAGGCGAGCTAGCGTTTCTTTCCTAGTCCTAAATGGAGTTGAATCACATGCAGTTTCTGGTCCTATGAGCAAGAGTTGTTTTCTGGTAAGGAAAGTCACTATTGCGCTCCCATTGCCCTACACAAGGCAAATAGCACTCGCGTCTTTTCCCAGCAATTACAGTGTATTGGAATGAATAGGAGCTACTGTTCTTGTCAGTTTCCTAAGCAGAGTTGAACTAGATATGGTCCGTGTGTGTAGGAAGCACAGTTCTTTTGTTCTGAGCAAGCTCACTGTTTGGACCCCATAGGAAACACAGTAGAGTAGAAGAGTGCTCTTTTCTCTAAAGCAGAGTGTGTTTCTTGTAAGGCGAGCTAGCGTTTGTTTCCCAGTCCTAAATGGAGTGGAATCACATGCAGTTTCTGGTCCTACGAGCAAGAGTTGTTTTCTGGTAAGGAAAGTCACTATTGCGCTCCCATTGCCATACACAGTGCAAATTGCACATGCGTCTGTTCCCAGCAAGTACAGTGTATCGGACTGAAGAGGAGCTACTGTTCTTTTCAGTTTTTTAAGCAGAGTTGAACTAGATATGGCCCGTGTGTGTAGGAAGCACAGTTCTTATGTTCTGAGCAAGCTCACTGTTCTGGCCCTATAGGAAACACAGTAGAGTAGATGAGTGCTCTTTTCTCTAAAGCAGAGTGTGTTTCTTGTAAGGCGAGCTCGCATTTGTTTCCCAGACATAAATGGAGTTGAGTCACATGCAGTTTTTGGTCCTACGAGCAAGAGTTGTTTTCTGGTAAGAAGAGTCACTATTGTGCTCCAAATGCCATATACAGTGCAAATAGCACTCGCGTCTGTTCCCAGCAAGTACAGTGTATTGGAGTGAATAGGAGCTACTGTTCTTGTCAGTTTCCTAAGCAGAGTTTAACTAGATATGGTCCATGTGTGTGGGAAGCACAGTTATTTTGTTCTGAGCAAGCTCACTGTTTGGACCCCATAGGAAACACAGTGGAGTAGAAGAGTGCACTTTTCTCAAAAGCAGAGTGTGTTTCTTTTAAGGCGAGCTAGCGTTTGTTTCCCAGTCCTAAATGGAGTTGAATCACATGCAGTTTGTGGTCCTACGAGCAAGATTTGTTTTCTGGTAAGGAAAGTCACTATTGCGCTCCCATTGCCATACACAGTGCAAATAGCCCTCGCGTCTGTTCCCAGCAAGTACAGTGTATTGGACTGAATTGGAGCTACTGTTCTTGTCAGTTTCCTAAGTAGAGTTGAACTAGATATGGTCCATGTGTGTAGGAAGCACAGTTCTTTTGTTCTCAGCAAGCTCACTGTTCGGACCCCATAGGAAAAACAGTAGAGTAGAAGAGTGCTCTTTTCTCTAAAGCAGAGTGTGTTTCTTGTGACGCGAGCTCGCGTTTGTTTCCCAGTCCTAAATGGAGTTGAGTCACATGCAGTTTTTGGTCCTACGAGCAAGAGTTGTTTTCTGGTAAGAAGAGGCACTATTGCGCTGCCATTGCCATACACAGGACAAATAGCACTGGCGTCTGTTCGCAGCAAGTACAGGGTATTGGACTGAAGAGGATCTACTGTTCTTGTCAGGTTCCTAAGCAGAGTTGAACTAGATATGGCCGTGTGTGTAGGAAGCACAGTTCTTTTTTTCTGAGCAAGCCCACTGTTCTGGCCCTACAGGAAACACAGTAGAGTAGAAGAGTGCTCTTTTCTCAAAAGGAGAGTGTGTTTCTTGTAAGGCGAGCTAGCGTTTGTTTCCCAGTCCTAAAAGGAGTTGAATGGCATGCACTTTCTGGTCCTACGAGCAAGAGTTGTTTTCTGGTAAGGAAAGTCACTATTGCGCTCCCATTGCCATACACAGGACAAATAACACTGTTGTCTGTTCCCAGCAATTACAGTGTATTGGACTGAAGAGGAGCTACTGTTCTTGTCTGGTTCCTAAGCAGAATTTAACTAGGTATGGCCGTGTGTGTAGGAAGTACAGTTTTTTTGTTCTGAGCAAGCTCACTGTTCAGACCCCATAGGAAACGCCTTAGAGTAGAAGAGTGCTCTTTTTTCAAAATCAGAGTGTGTTTCTTGTAAGGCGAGCTAGCCTTTGTTTCCCAGTTTTAAATGGAGTTGAATCACATGCAGTTTCTGGTCATACGAGTAAGAGTTGTTTTCTGGTAAGAAGAGACACTATTGTGTTCCCATTGTCATTCACAGGCCAAATAGCACTGGCCTCTGTTCCCAGCATGTACAATGTATTGGACTGAAGACGATCTACTGTTCTTGTCAGGTTCCTAAGCAGAATTGAAATAGATATGGCCGTGTGTGTAGAAAGCACAGTTCTTTTGTTCTGAGCAAGCTCACTGTTTGGACCCCATAGGAAACACAGTAGAGTAGAAGAGTGCTCTTTTCTCAAAATCAGAGTGTGTTTCTTGTGAGGCAAGCTCGCGTTTGTTTCCCAGTCCTAAATGGAGTTGAGTCACATGCACTTTTTGGTCCTACGAGCAAGAGTTGTTTTCTGGTAAGAAGAGGCACTATTGCGCTGCCATTGCCATACACAGGACAAATAGCAGTGGCGTCTGTTCGCAGCAAGTACAGTGTATTGGACTGAAGAGGATCTACTGTTCTTGTCAGGTTCCTAAGCAGAGTTGAACTAGATATGGCCGTGTGTGTAGGAAGCACAGTTCTTTTTTTCTGAGCAAGCTCACTGTTCTGGCCCTACAGAAAACACAGTAGAGTAGAAGAGTGCTCTTTTCTCAAAAGCAGAGTGTGTTTCTTGTAAGGCGAGCTAGCGTTTGTTTCCCAGTCCTAAATGGAGTTGAATGGCATGCACTTTCTGGTCCTACGAGCAAGAGTTGTTTTCTGGTAAGGAAAGTCACTATTGCGCTCCCATTGCCATACACAGTGCAAATAGCCCCACCTCTCTTCCCAGAAAGTACAGTGTATTGGACTGAAGAGGAGCTACTGTTCCTGTCAGTTTCCTAAGCAGAGTTGAACTAGATATGGCCCGTGTGTGTAGGAAGCACAGTTCTTTTTTTCTGAGCAAGCTCACTGTTCTGGCCATATAGGAAACACAGTAGAGTAGAAGAGTGCTCTTTTCTCAAAAGCAGAGTGTGTTTCTTGTAAAGCGAGCTAGAGTTTGTTTCCCAGTCCTAAATGGAGTTGAATCACAAGCAGTTTCTGGTCCTACGAGCAAGAGTTGTTTTCTGGTAAGGAAAGTCACTATTGCGCTCCCATTGCCTTACACAAGGCAAATAGCACTCGCGTCTTTTCCCAGCAAGTACAGTGTATTGGACTGAATAGGAGCTACTGTTCTTGTCAGTTTCCTAAGCAGAGTTGAACTAGATATGGTCTGTGTGTGTAGGAAGCACAGTTCTTTTGTTCTGAGCAAGCTCACTGTTAGGACCCCATAGGAAACACAGTAGAGTAGAAGAGTGCTCTTTTCTCTAAAGCAGAGTGTGTTTCTTGTAAGGCGAGCTAGCGTTTGTATCCCAGTCCTAAATGGAGTGGAATCACATGCAGTTTCTGATCCTATGAGCAAGAGTTGTTTTCTGGTAAGGAAAGTTACTATTGCGCTCCCATTGCCATACACAGTGCAAATAGCCCCACCTCTCTTCCCAGAAAGTACAGTGTATTGGACTGAAGAGGAGCTACTGTTCTTGTCAGTTTCCTAAGCAGAGTTGAACTAGATATGGCCCGTGTGTGTAGGAAGCACAGTTCTTATGTTCTGAGAAAGCTCACTGTTCTGGCCCTATAGGAAACATAGTAGAGTAGAAGAGTGCTCTTTTCTCAAAAGCAGAGTGTGTTTTTGTAAGGCGAGCTAGCGTTTCTTTCCTAGTCCTAAATGGAGTTGAATCACATGCAGTTTCTGGTCCTATGAGCAAGAGTTGTTTTCTGGTAAGGAAAGTCACTATTGCGCTCCCATTGCCCTACACAAGGCAAATAGCACTCGCGTCTTTTCCCAGCAATTACAGTGTATTGGAATGAATAGGAGCTACTGTTCTTGTCAGTTTCCTAAGCAGAGTTGAACTAGATATGGTCCGTGTGTGTAGGAAGCACAGTTCTTTTGTTCTGTGCAAGCTCACTGTTTGGACCCCATAGGAAACACAGTAGAGTAGAAGAGTGCTCTTTTCTCTAAAGCAGAGTGTGTTTCTTGCAAGGCGAGCTAGCGTTTGTTTGCCAGTCCTAAATGGAGTTGAATCACATGCAGTTTCTGGTTTTACGAACAAGAGTTGTTTTCTGGTAAGGAAAGTCACTATTGCGCTCCAAATGCCATATACACTGCAAATAGCACTCGCGTCTGTTCCCAGCAAGTACAGTGTATTGGACTGAATAGGAGCTACTGTTCTTGTCAGTTTCCTAAGTAGAGTTGAACTAGATATGGTCCATGTGTGTAGGAAGCACAGTTCTTTTGTTCTGAGCAAGCTCACTGTTCGGACCCCATAGGAAAAACAGTAGAGTAGAAGTGTGCTCTTTTCTCTAAAGCAGAGTGTGTTTCTTGTAAGGCGAGCTAGCCTTTGTTTCCCAGTCCTAATGGAGTGGAATCACATGCAGTTTCTGGTCCTACAAGCAAGAGTTGTTTTCTGGTAAGGAAAGTCACTATTGCGCTCCCATTGCCATACACAGTGCAAATAGCACATGCGTCTGTTCCCAGCAAGTACAGTGTATCGGGCTGAAGAGGAGCTACTGTTCTTGTCAGTTTCCTAAGCAGAGTTGAACTAGATATGGCCCGTGTGTGTAGGAAGCACAGTTCTTATGTTCTGAGCAAGCTCACTGTTCTGGCCCTACAGGAAACACAGTAGAGTAGAAGAGTGCTCTTTTCACTAAAGCAGAGTGTGTTTCTTGTGAGGCGAGCTCACGTTTGTTTCCCAGTCCTAAATGGAGTTGAGTCACATGCAGTTTTTGGTCCTACGAGCAAGAGTTGTTTTCTGGTAAGAAGAGGCACTATTGCGCTGCCATTGCCATACACAGGACAAATAGCACTGGCGTCTGTTCGCAGCAAGTACAGGGTATTGGACTGAAGAGGATCTACTGTTCTTGTCAGGTTCCTAAGCAGAGTTGAACTAGATATGGCCGTGTGTGTAGGAAGCACAGTTCTTTTTTTCTGAGCAAGCTCACTGTTCTGGCCCTACAGGAAACACAGTAGAGTAGAAGAGTGCTCTTTTCTCAAAAGCAGAGTGTGTTTCTTGTAAGGCGAGCTCGCGTTTGTTTCCCAGTCCTAAATGGAGTTGAATCGCATGCACTTTCTGGTCCTATGAGCAAGAGTTGTTTTCTGGTAAGGAAAGTCACTATTGCGCTCCCATTGCCATACACAGTGCAAATAGCCCCACCTCTCTTCCCAGAAAGTACAGTGTATTGGACTGAAGAGGAGCTACTGTTCTTGTCAGTTTCCTAAGCAGAGTTGAACTAGATATGGCCCGTGTGTGTAGGAAGCACAGTTCTTATGTTCTGAGCAAGCTCACTGTTCTGGCCCTATAGGAAACATAGTAGAGTAGAAGAGTGCTCTTTTCTCAAAAGCAGAGTGTGTTTTTGTAAGGCGAGCTAGCGTTTCTTTCCTAGTCCTAAATGGAGTTGAATCACATGCAGTTTCTGGTCCTATGAGCAAGAGTTGTTTTCTGGTAAGGAAAGTCACTATTGCGCTCCCATTGCCCTACACAAGGCAAATAGCACTCGCGTCTTTTCCCAGCAATTACAGTGTATTGGAATGAATAGGAGCTACTGTTCTTGTCAGTTTCCTAAGCAGAGTTGAACTAGATATGGTCCGTGTGTGTAGGAAGCACAGTTCTTTTTTTCTGAGCAAGCTCACTGTTTGGACCCCATAGGAAACACAGTAGAGTAGAAGAGTGCTCTTTTCTCTAAAGCAGAGTGTGTTTCTTGTAAGGCGAGCTAGCGTTTGTTTCCCAGTCCTAAATGGAGTGGAATCACATGCAGTTTCTGGTCCTACGAGCAAGAGTTGTTTTCTGGTAAGGAAAGTCACTATTGCGCTCCCATTGCCATACACAGTGCAAATTGCACATGCGTCTGTTCCCAGCAAGTACAGTGTATCGGACTGAAGAGGAGCTACTGTTCTTTTCAGTTTTTTAAGCAGAGTTGAACTAGATATGGCCCGTGTGTGTAGGAAGCACAGTTCTTATGTTCTGAGAAAGCTCACTGTTCTGGCCCTATAGGAAACACAGTTAGAGTAGAAGAGTGCTCTTTTCTCTAAAGCAGAGTGTGTTTCTTGTAAGGCGAGCTCGCATTTGTTTCCCAGACATAAATGGAGTTGAGTCACATGCAGTTTTTGGTCCTACGAGCAAGAGTTGTTTTCTGGTAAGAAGAGTCACTATTGTGCTCCAAATGCCATATATAGTGCAAATAGCACTCGCGTCTGTTCCCAGCAAGTACAGTGTATTGGAGTGAATAGGAGCTACTGTTCTTGTCAGTTTCCTAAGCAGAGTTTAACTAGATATGGTCCATGTGTGTGGGAAGCACAGTTATTTTGTTCTGAGCAAGCTCACTGTTTGGACCCCATAGGAAACACAGTGGAGTAGAAGAGTGCACTTTTCTCAAAAGCAGAGTGTGTTTCTTTTAAGGCGAGCTAGCGTTTGTTTCCCAGTCCTAAATGGAGTTGAATCACATGCAGTTTGTGGTCCTACGAGCAAGATTTGTTTTCTGGTAAGGAAAGTCACTATTGCGCTCCCATTGCCATACACAGTGCAAATAGCCCTCGCGTCTGTTCCCAGCAAGTACAGTGTATTGGACTGAATTGGAGCTACTGTTCTTGTCAGTTTCCTAAGTAGAGTTGAACTAGATATGGTCCATGTGTGTAGGAAGCACAGTTCTTTTGTTCTCAGCAAGCTCACTGTTCGGACCCCATAGGAAAAACAGTAGAGTAGAAGAGTGCTCTTTTCTCTAAAGCAGAGTGTGTTTCTTGTGACGCGAGCTCGCGTTTGTTTCCCAGTCCTAAATGGAGTTGAGTCACATGCAGTTTTTGGTCCTACGAGCAAGAGTTGTTTTCTGGTAAGAAGAGGCACTATTGCGCTGCCATTGCCATACACAGGACAAATAGCACTGGCGTCTGTTCGCAGCAAGTACAGGGTATTGGACTGAAGAGGATCTACTGTTCTTGTCAGGTTCCTAAGCAGAGTTGAACTAGATATGGCCGTGTGTGTAGGAAGCACAGTTCTTTTTTTCTGAGCAAGCCCACTGTTCTGGCCCTACAGGAAACACAGTAGAGTAGAAGAGTGCTCTTTTCTCAAAAGGAGAGTGTGTTTCTTGTAAGGCGAGCTAGCGTTTGTTTCCCAGTCCTAAAAGGAGTTGAATGGCATGCACTTTCTGGTCCTACGAGCAAGAGTTGTTTTCTGGTAAGGAAAGTCACTATTGCGCTCCCATTGCCATACACAGGACAAATAACACTGTTGTCTGTTCCCAGCAATTACAGTGTATTGGACTGAAGAGGAGCTACTGTTCTTGTCTGGTTCCTAAGCAGAATTTAACTAGGTATGGCCGTGTGTGTAGGAAGTACAGTTTTTTTGTTCTGAGCAAGCTCACTGTTCAGACCCCATAGGAAACGCCTTAGAGTAGAAGAGTGCTCTTTTTTCAAAAGCAGAGTGTGTTTCTTGTAAGGCGAGCTAGCCTTTGTTTCCCAGTTTTAAATGGAGTTGAATCACATGCAGTTTCTGGTCATACGAGTAAGAGTTGTTTTCTGGTAAGAAGAGACACTATTGTGTTCCCATTGTCATTCACAGGCCAAATAGCACTGGCCTCTGTTCCCAGCATGTACAATGTATTGGACTGAAGACGATCTACTGTTCTTGTCAGGTTCCTAAGCAGAATTGAAATAGATATGGCCGTGTGTGTAGAAAGCACAGTTCTTTTGTTCTGAGCAAGCTCACTGTTTGGACCCCATAGGAAACACAGTAGAGTAGAAGAGTGCTCTTTTCTCAAAATCAGAGTGTGTTTCTTGTGAGGCAAGCTCGCGTTTGTTTCCCAGTCCTAAATGGAGTTGAGTCACATGCACTTTTTGGTCCTACGAGCAAGAGTTGTTTTCTGGTAAGAAGAGGCACTATTGCGCTGCCATTGCCATACACAGGACAAATAGCAGTGGCGTCTGTTCGCAGCAAGTACAGTGTATTGGACTGAAGAGGATCTACTGTTCTTGTCAGGTTCCTAAGCAGAGTTGAACTAGATATGGCCGTGTGTGTAGGAAGCACAGTTCTTTTTTTCTGAGCAAGCTCACTGTTCTGGCCCTACAGAAAACACAGTAGAGTAGAAGAGTGCTCTTTTCTCAAAAGCAGAGTGTGTTTCTTGTAAGGCGAGCTAGCGTTTGTTTCCCAGTCCTAAATGGAGTTGAATGGCATGCACTTTCTGGTCCTACGAGCAAGAGTTGTTTTCTGGTAAGGAAAGTCACTATTGCGCTCCCATTGCCATACACAGTGCAAATAGCCCCACCTCTCTTCCCAGAAAGTACAGTGTATTGGACTGAAGAGGAGCTACTGTTCCTGTCAGTTTCCTAAGCAGAGTTGAACTAGATATGGCCCGTGTGTGTAGGAAGCACAGTTCTTTTTTTCTGAGCAAGCTCACTGTTCTGGCCATATAGGAAACACAGTAGAGTAGAAGAGTGCTCTTTTCTCAAAAGCAGAGTGTGTTTCTTGTAAAGCGAGCTAGAGTTTGTTTCCCAGTCCTAAATGGAGTTGAATCACAAGCAGTTTCTGGTCCTACGAGCAAGAGTTGTTTTCTGGTAAGGAAAGTCACTATTGCGCTCCCATTGCCTTACACAAGGCAAATAGCACTCGCGTCTTTTCCCAGCAAGTACAGTGTATTGGACTGAATAGGAGCTACTGTTCTTGTCAGTTTCCTAAGCAGAGTTGAACTAGATATGGTCTGTGTGTGTAGGAAGCACAGTTCTTTTGTTCTGAGCAAGCTCACTGTTAGGACCCCATAGGAAACACAGTAGAGTAGAAGAGTGCTCTTTTCTCTAAAGCAGAGTGTGTTTCTTGTAAGGCGAGCTAGCGTTTGTATCCCAGTCCTAAATGGAGTGGAATCACATGCAGTTTCTGATCCTATGAGCAAGAGTTGTTTTCTGGTAAGAAAGTCACTATTGCGCTCCCATTGCCATACACAGTGCAAATAGCCCCACCTCTCTTCCCAGAAAGTACAGTGTATTGGACTGAAGAGGAGCTACTGTTCTTGTCAGTTTCCTAAGCAGAGTTGAACTAGATATGGCCCGTGTGTGTAGGAAGCACAGTTCTTATGTTCTGAGAAAGCTCACTGTTCTGGCCCTATAGGAAACATAGTAGAGTAGAAGAGTGCTCTTTTCTCAAAAGCAGAGTGTGTTTTTGTAAGGCGAGCTAGCGTTTCTTTCCTAGTCCTAAATGGAGTTGAATCACATGCAGTTTCTGGTCCTATGAGCAAGAGTTGTTTTCTGGTAAGGAAAGTCACTATTGCGCTCCCATTGCCCTACACAAGGCAAATAGCACTCGCGTCTTTTCCCAGCAATTACAGTGTATTGGAATGAATAGGAGCTACTGTTCTTGTCAGTTTCCTAAGCAGAGTTGAACTAGATATGGTCCGTGTGTGTAGGAAGCACAGTTCTTTTGTTCTGTGCAAGCTCACTGTTTGGACCCCATAGGAAACACAGTAGAGTAGAAGAGTGCTCTTTTCTCTAAAGCAGAGTGTGTTTCTTGCAAGGCGAGCTAGCGTTTGTTTCCCAGTCCTAAATGGAGTTGAATCACATGCAGTTTCTGGTTTTACGAACAAGAGTTGTTTCCTGGTAAGGAAAGTCACTATTGTGCTCCAAATGCCATATACACTGCAAATAGCACTCGCGTCTGTTCCCAGCAAGTACAGTGTATTGGACTGAATAGGAGCTACTGTTCTTGTCAGTTTCCTAAGTAGAGTTGAACTAGATATGGTCCATGTGTGTAGGAAGCACAGTTCTTTTGTTCTGAGCAAGCTCACTGTTCGGACCCCATAGGAAAAACAGTAGAGTAGAAGTGTGCTCTTTTCTCTAAAGCAGAGTGTGTTTCTTGTAAGGCGAGCTAGCCTTTGTTTCCCAGTCCTAATGGAGTGGAATCACATGCAGTTTCTGGTCCTACAAGCAAGAGTTGTTTTCTGGTAAGGAAAGTCACTATTGCGCTCCCATTGCCATACACAGTGCAAATAGCACATGCGTCTGTTCCCAGCAAGTACAGTGTATCGGGCTGAAGAGGAGCTACTGTTCTTGTCAGTTTCCTAAGCAGAGTTGAACTAGATATGGCCCGTGTGTGTAGGAAGCACAGTTCTTATGTTCTGAGCAAGCTCACTGTTCTGGCCCTACAGGAAACACAGTAGAGTAGAAGAGTGCTCTTTTCACTAAAGCAGAGTGTGTTTCTTGTGAGGCGAGCTCACGTTTGTTTCCCAGTCCTAAATGGAGTTGAGTCACATGCAGTTTTTGGTCCTACGAGCAAGAGTTGTTTTCTGGTAAGAAGAGGCACTATTGCGCTGCCATTGCCATACACAGGACAAATAGCACTGGCGTCTGTTCGCAGCAAGTACAGGGTATTGGACTGAAGAGGATCTACTGTTCTTGTCAGGTTCCTAAGCAGAGTTGAACTAGATATGGCCGTGTGTGTAGGAAGCACAGTTCTTTTTTTCTGAGCAAGCTCACTGTTCTGGCCCTACAGGAAACACAGTAGAGTAGAAGAGTGCTCTTTTCTCAAAAGCAGAGTGTGTTTCTTGTAAGGCGAGCTCGCGTTTGTTTCCCAGTCCTAAATGGAGTTGAATCGCATGCACTTTCTGGTCCTATGAGCAAGAGTTGTTTTCTGGTAAGGAAAGTCACTATTGCGCTCCCATTGCCATACACAGTGCAAATAGCCCCACCTCTCTTCCCAGAAAGTACAGTGTATTGGACTGAAGAGGAGCTACTGTTCTTGTCAGTTTCCTAAGCAGAGTTGAACTAGATATGGCCCGTGTGTGTAGGAAGCACAGTTCTTATGTTCTGAGCAAGCTCACTGTTCTGGCCCTATAGGAAACATAGTAGAGTAGAAGAGTGCTCTTTTCTCAAAAGCAGAGTGTGTTTTTGTAAGGCGAGCTAGCGTTTCTTTCCTAGTCCTAAATGGAGTTGAATCACATGCAGTTTCTGGTCCTATGAGCAAGAGTTGTTTTCTGGTAAGGAAAGTCACTATTGCGCTCCCATTGCCCTACACAAGGCAAATAGCACTCGCGTCTTTTCCCAGCAATTACAGTGTATTGGAATGAATAGGAGCTACTGTTCTTGTCAGTTTCCTAAGCAGAGTTGAACTAGATATGGTCCGTGTGTGTAGGAAGCACAGTTCTTTTGTTCTGAGCAAGCTCACTGTTTGGACCCCATAGGAAACACAGTAGAGTAGAAGAGTGCTCTTTTCTCTAAAGCAGAGTGTGTTTCTTGTAAGGCGAGCTAGCGTTTGTTTCCCAGTCCTAAATGGAGTGGAATCACATGCAGTTTCTGGTCCTACGAGCAAGAGTTGTTTTCTGGTAAGGAAAGTCACTATTGCGCTCCCATTGCCATACACAGTGCAAATTGCACATGCGTCTGTTCCCAGCAAGTACAGTGTATCGGACTGAAGAGGAGCTACTGTTCTTTTCAGTTTTTTAAGCAGAGTTGAACTAGATATGGCCCGTGTGTGTAGGAAGCACAGTTCTTATGTTCTGAGAAAGCTCACTGTTCTGGCCCTATAGGAAACACAGTTAGAGTAGAAGAGTGCTCTTTTCTCTAAAGCAGAGTGTGTTTCTTGTAAGGCGAGCTCGCATTTGTTTCCCAGACATAAATGGAGTTGAGTCACATGCAGTTTTTGGTCCTACGAGCAAGAGTTGTTTTCTGGTAAGAAGAGTCACTATTGTGCTCCAAATGCCATATATAGTGCAAATAGCACTCGCGTCTGTTCCCAGCAAGTACAGTGTATTGGAGTGAATAGGAGCTACTGTTCTTGTCAGTTTCCTAAGCAGAGTTTAACTAGATATGGTCCATGTGTGTGGGAAGCACAGTTATTTTGTTCTGAGCAAGCTCACTGTTTGGACCCCATAGGAAACACAGTGGAGTAGAAGAGTGCACTTTTCTCAAAAGCAGAGTGTGTTTCTTTTAAGGCGAGCTAGCGTTTGTTTCCCAGTCCTAAATGGAGTTGAATCACATGCAGTTTGTGGTCCTACGAGCAAGATTTGTTTTCTGGTAAGGAAAGTCACTATTGCGCTCCCATTGCCATACACAGTGCAAATAGCCCTCGCGTCTGTTCCCAGCAAGTACAGTGTATTGGACTGAATTGGAGCTACTGTTCTTGTCAGTTTCCTAAGTAGAGTTGAACTAGATATGGTCCATGTGTGTAGGAAGCACAGTTCTTTTGTTCTCAGCAAGCTCACTGTTCGGACCCCATAGGAAAAACAGTAGAGTAGAAGAGTGCTCTTTTCTCTAAAGCAGAGTGTGTTTCTTGTGACGCGAGCTCGCGTTTGTTTCCCAGTCCTAAATGGAGTTGAGTCACATGCAGTTTTTGGTCCTACGAGCAAGAGTTGTTTTCTGGTAAGAAGAGGCACTATTGCGCTGCCATTGCCATACACAGGACAAATAGCACTGGCGTCTGTTCGCAGCAAGTACAGGGTATTGGACTGAAGAGGATCTACTGTTCTTGTCAGGTTCCTAAGCAGAGTTGAACTAGATATGGCCGTGTGTGTAGGAAGCACAGTTCTTTTTTTCTGAGCAAGCCCACTGTTCTGGCCCTACAGGAAACACAGTAGAGTAGAAGAGTGCTCTTTTCTCAAAAGGAGAGTGTGTTTCTTGTAAGGCGAGCTAGCGTTTGTTTCCCAGTCCTAAAAGGAGTTGAATGGCATGCACTTTCTGGTCCTACGAGCAAGAGTTGTTTTCTGGTAAGGAAAGTCACTATTGCGCTCCCATTGCCATACACAGTGCAAATAGCCCCACCTCTCTTCCCAGAAAGTACAGTGTATTGGACTGAAGAGGAGCTACTGTTCCTGTCAGTTTCCTAAGCAGAGTTGAACTAGATATGGCCCGTGTGTGTAGGAAGCACAGTTCTTTTTTTCTGAGCAAGCTCACTGTTCTGGCCATATAGGAAACACAGTAGAGTAGAAGAGTGCTCTTTTCTCAAAAGCAGAGTGTGTTTCTTGTAAAGCGAGCTAGAGTTTGTTTCCCAGTCCTAAATGGAGTTGAATCACAAGCAGTTTCTGGTCCTACGAGCAAAGAGTTGTTTTCTGGTAAGGAAAGTCACTATTGCGCTCCCATTGCCTTACACAAGGCAAATAGCACTCGCGTCTTTTCCCAGCAAGTACAGTGTATTGGACTGAATAGGAGCTACTGTTCTTGTCAGTTTCCTAAGCAGAGTTGAACTAGATATGGTCTGTGTGTGTAGGAAGCACAGTTCTTTTGTTCTGAGCAAGCTCACTGTTAGGACCCCATAGGAAACACAGTAGAGTAGAAGAGTGCTCTTTTCTCTAAGCAGAGTGTGTTTCTTGTAAGGCGAGCTAGCGTTTGTATCCCGCAGTCCTAAATGGAGTGGAATCACATGCAGTTTCTGATCCTATGAGCAAGAGTTGTTTCTGGTAAGGAAAGTCACTATTGCGCTCCCATTGCATACACAGTGCAAATAGCCCCACCTCTCTTCCCAGAAAGTACAGTGTATTGGACTGAAGAGGAGCTACTGTTCTTGTCAGTTTCCTAAGCAGAGTTGAACTAGATATGCCCGTATGTGTAGGAAGCACAGTTCTTATGTCTGAGAAAGCTCACTGTTCTGGCCCTATAGGAAACATAGTAGAGTAGAAGAGTGCTCTTTTCTCAAAAGCAGAGTGTGTTTTTGTAAGGCGAGCTAGCGTTTCTTTCCTAGTCCTAAATGGAGTTGAATCACATGCAGTTTCTGGTCCTATGAGCAAGAGTTGTTTTCTGGTAAGGAAAGTCACTATTGCGCTCCCATTGCCCTACACAAGGCAAATAGCACTCGCGTCTTTTTTCCCAGCAATTACAGTGTATTGGAATGAATAGGAGCTACTGTTCTTGTCAGTTTCCTAAGCAGAGTTGAACTAGATATGGTCCGTGTGTGTAGGAAGCACAGTTCTTTTGTTCTGTGCAAGCTCACTGTTTGGACCCCATAGGAAACACAGTAGAGTAGAAGAGTGCTCTTTTCTCTAAAGCAGAGTGTGTTTCTTGCAAGGCGAGCTAGCGTTTGTTTCCCAGTCCTAAATGGAGTTGAATCACATGCAGTTTCTGGTTTTACGAACAAGAGTTGTTTCCTGGTAAGGAAAGTCACTATTGTGCTCCAAATGCCATATACACTGCAAATAGCACTCGCGTCTGTTCCCAGCAAGTACAGTGTATTGGACTGAATAGGAGCTACTGTTCTTGTCAGTTTCCTAAGTAGAGTTGAACTAGATATGGTCCATGTGTGTAGGAAGCACAGTTCTTTTGTTCTGAGCAAGCTCACTGTTCGGACCCCATAGGAAAAACAGTAGAGTAGAAGTGTGCTCTTTTCTCTAAAGCAGAGTGTGTTTCTTGTAAGGCGAGCTAGCCTTTGTTTCCCAGTCCTAATGGAGTGGAATCACATGCAGTTTCTGGTCCTACAAGCAAGAGTTGTTTTCTGGTAAGGAAAGTCACTATTGCGCTCCCATTGCCATACACAGTGCAAATAGCACATGCGTCTGTTCCCAGCAAGTACAGTGTATCGGGCTGAAGAGGAGCTACTGTTCTTGTCAGTTTCCTAAGCAGAGTTGAACTAGATATGGCCCGTGTGTGTAGGAAGCACAGTTCTTATGTTCTGAGCAAGCTCACTGTTCTGGCCCTACAGGAAACACAGTAGAGTAGAAGAGTGCTCTTTTCACTAAAGCAGAGTGTGTTTCTTGTGAGGCGAGCTCACGTTTGTTTCCCAGTCCTAAATGGAGTTGAGTCACATGCAGTTTTTGGTCCTACGAGCAAGAGTTGTTTTCTGGTAAGAAGAGGCACTATTGCGCTGCCATTGCCATACACAGGACAAATAGCACTGGCGTCTGTTCGCAGCAAGTACAGGGTATTGGACTGAAGAGGATCTACTGTTCTTGTCAGGTTCCTAAGCAGAGTTGAACTAGATATGGCCGTGTGTGTAGGAAGCACAGTTCTTTTTTTCTGAGCAAGCTCACTGTTCTGGCCCTACAGGAAACACAGTAGAGTAGAAGAGTGCTCTTTTCTCAAAAGCAGAGTGTGTTTCTTGTAAGGCGAGCTCGCGTTTGTTTCCCAGTCCTAAATGGAGTTGAATCGCATGCACTTTCTGGTCCTATGAGCAAGAGTTGTTTTCTGGTAAGGAAAGTCACTATTGCGCTCCCATTGCCATACACAGTGCAAATAGCCCCACCTCTCTTCCCAGAAAGTACAGTGTATTGGACTGAAGAGGAGCTACTGTTCTTGTCAGTTTCCTAAGCAGAGTTGAACTAGATATGGCCCGTGTGTGTAGGAAGCACAGTTCTTATGTTCTGAGAAAGCTCACTGTTCTGGCCCTATAGGAAACATAGTAGAGTAGAAGAGTGCTCTTTTCTCAAAAGCAGAGTGTGTTTTTGTAAGGCAAGCTAGCGTTTCTTTCCTAGTCCTAAATGGAGTTGAATCACATGCAGTTTCTGGTCCTATGAGCAAGAGTTGTTTTCTGGTAAGGAAAGTCACTATTGCGCTCCCATTGCCCTACACAAGGCAAATAGCACTCGCGTCTTTTCCCAGCAATTACAGTGTATTGGAATGAATAGGAGCTACTGTTCTTGTCAGTTTCCTAAGCAGAGTTGAACTAGATATGGTCCGTGTGTGTAGGAAGCACAGTTCTTTTGTTCTGAGCAAGCTCACTGTTTGGACCCCATAGGAAACACAGTAGAGTAGAAGAGTGCTCTTTTCTCTAAAGCAGAGTGTGTTTCTTGTAAGGCGAGCTAGCGTTTGTTTCCCAGTCCTAAATGGAGTGGAATCACATGCAGTTTCTGGTCCTACGAGCAAGAGTTGTTTTCTGGTAAGGAAAGTCACTATTGCGCTCCCATTGCCATACACAGTGCAAATTGCACATGCGTCTGTTCCCAGCAAGTACAGTGTATCGGACTGAAGAGGAGCTACTGTTCTTTTCAGTTTTTTAAGCAGAGTTGAACTAGATATGGCCCGTGTGTGTAGGAAGCACAGTTCTTATGTTCTGAGAAAGCTCACTGTTCTGGCCCTATAGGAAACACAGTAGAGTAGAAGAGTGCTCTTTTCTCTAAAGCAGAGTGTGTTTCTTGTAAGGCGAGCTCGCATTTGTTTCCCAGACATAAATGGAGTTGAGTCACATGCAGTTTTTGGTCCTACGAGCAAGAGTTGTTTTCTGGTAAGAAGAGTCACTATTGTGCTCCAAATGCCATATATAGTGCAAATAGCACTCGCGTCTGTTCCCAGCAAGTACAGTGTATTGGAGTGAATAGGAGCTACTGTTCTTGTCAGTTTCCTAAGCAGAGTTTAACTAGATATGGTCCATGTGTGTGGGAAGCACAGTTATTTTGTTCTGAGCAAGCTCACTGTTTGGACCCCATAGGAAACACAGTGGAGTAGAAGAGTGCACTTTTCTCAAAAGCAGAGTGTGTTTCTTTTAAGGCGAGCTAGCGTTTGTTTCCCAGTCCTAAATGGAGTTGAATCACATGCAGTTTGTGGTCCTACGAGCAAGATTTGTTTTCTGGTAAGGAAAGTCACTATTGCGCTCCCATTGCCATACACAGTGCAAATAGCCCTCGCGTCTGTTCCCAGCAAGTACAGTGTATTGGACTGAAGAGGAGCTACTGTTCTTGTCAGTTTCCTAAGCAGAATTGAACTAGATATGACCCGTGTGTTTAGGAAGCACAGTTATTATGTTTTGAGCAAGCTCACTGTTCTGGCCCTGTAGGAAACACAGTAGAGTAGAAGAGTGCTATTTTCTCTAAAGCAGAGTGTGTTTCTTGTAAGGCGAGCTAGCGTTTGTTTCCCAGTCCTAAATGGAGTTGAATCCCATGCAGTTTCTGGTCCTACGAGCAAGAGTTGTTTTCTGGTAAGAAGTGTCACTATTGCGCTGCCATTGCCATACATAGGACAAATAGCACTGTTGTCTGTTCCCAGCAAGTACAGTGTATTGGACTGAAGAGGAACTACTGTTCTTGTCAGGTTCTTAAGCAGAGTTGAAATAGATATTGCCGTGTATGTAGGAAGCACAGTTTTTTGTTCTGAGCAAGCTCACTGTTCATACCCCATAGGAAACACAGTAGAGTAGAAGAGTGCTCCTTTCTCTAAAGCAAGGTGTGTTTCTTGTAAGGTGAGCTCGCGTTTGTTTCTCAGTCCTAAATGGAGTTGAGTCACAAGTAGTTTTTGGTCCTACGAGCAAGAGATGTTTTCTGTTAAGAAGAGTCACTATTGTGCTCCAATTGCCATACACAGTGCAAATAGCACTGTTGTCTGTTCCCAGCAAGTACAGTGTATTGGACTGAATAGGAGCTACTGTTCTTGTCAGTTTCCTAAGCAGAGTTGAACTAGATATGGTCCCTGTGTGTAGGAAGGACAATTCTTTTGTTCTGAGCAAGCTCACTGTTTGGACCCCATAGGAAACACAGTAGAGTAGATGAGTGCTCTATTCTCAAAAGCAGAGTGTGTTTCTTGTAAGGCGAGCTACCGTTTGTTTCCCAGTCCTAAATGGAGTTGAATCACATGGAGTTTCTGTTCCTACGAGCAAGAGTTGTTTTCTGGTGAGAAGAGTCACTATTGTGCTCCCATTGTTTTACACAGGGCAAATAGCACTCGCTTCTGTTCCCAGCAAGTACAGTGTATTGGACTGAATAGGAGCTACTGTTCTTGTCAGTATCCTAAGAAGAGTTGAACTAGATGGGGCTCGTGTGTTTGGGAAGCACAGTTCTTTTGTTCTGAGCAAGCTCACTGTTCTGGCCCTATAGGAAACACAGTAGAGTAGAAGAGTGCTCTTTTCTCAAAAGCAGAGTGAGTTTCTTGTAAGGCGAGCTAGCCTTTGTTTCCCAGTCCTAAATGGAGTTGAATCACATGCAGTTTCTGGTCCTACGAGCAAGAGTTGTTTTCTGCCAAGAAGAGTCACTATTGTGCAACCATTGCAGTACACACGACAAATAGCACTGTTGTCTGTTCCCAGCAAGTACAGTGTATTGGACTGTAGAGGATCTACTCTTCTTGTCAGGTTTCTAAGCAGAATTGAACTAGATATGGCTTTGTGTGTAGGAAGCACAGTTTTTAATTCTGAGCAAGCTCACTGTTCAGACCCCATAGGAAACACTGTAGAGTAGAAGAGTGCTCTTTTCTCAAAAGCAGATTGTGTTTCTTGTAAGGCGAGCTAGCGTTTGTTTCCTAGTCCTAACTGGAGTTCAATCACATGAAGTTTCCGGTCCTACGAGCAAGAGATGTTTTCTGGTAAGGAAAGTTACTATTGCGCTCCCATTGCCATACACAGTGCAAATAGCACTCGCGTCTGTTACAGCAATTACAGTGTATTGGAATGAATAGGAGCTACTGTTCTTGTCAGTTTCCTAAGCAGAGTTGAACGAGTTATGGCCCGTGTGTAGGAAGCACAGTTCTTTTTTTCTGAGCAAGCCCACTGTTCTGGCCCTACAGGAAACACAGTAGAGTAGAAGAGTGCTCTTTTCTCAAAAGGAGAGTGTGTTTCTTGTAAGGCGAGCTAGCGTTTGTTTCCCAGTCCTAAAAGGAGTTGAATGGCATGCACTTTCTGGTCCTACGAGCAAGAGTTGTTTTCTGGTAAGGAAAGTCACTATTGCGCTCCCATTGCCATACACAGGACAAATAACACTGTTGTCTGTTCCCAGCTATTACAGTGTATTGGACTGAAGAGGAGCTACTGTTCTTGTCTGGTTCCTAAGCAGAATTTAACTAGGTATGGCCGTGTGTGTAGGAAGTACAGTTTTTTTGTTCTGAGCAAGCTCACTGTTCAGACCCCATAGGAAACGCAGTAGAGTAGAAGAGTGCTCTTTTTTCAAAAGCAGAGTGTGTTTCTTGTAAGGCGAGCTAGCCTTTGTTTCCCAGTTTTAAATGGAGTTGAATCACATGCAGTTTCTGGTCATACGAGTAAGAGTTGTTTTCTGGTAAGAAGAGACACTATTGTGTTCCCATTGTCATTCACAGGCCAAATAGCACTGGCCTCTGTTCCCAGCATGTACAATGTATTGGACTGAAGACGATCTACTGTTCTTGTCAGGTTCCTAAGCAGAATTGAAATAGATATGGCCGTGTGTGTAGAAAGCACAGTTCTTTTGTTCTGAGCAAGCTCACTGTTTGGACCCCATAGGAAACACAGTAGAGTAGAAGAGTGCTCTTTTCTCAAAATCAGAGTGTGTTTCTTGTGAGGCAAGCTCGCGTTTGTTTCCCAGTCCTAAATGGAGTTGAGTCACATGCACTTTTTGGTCCTACGAGCAAGAGTTGTTTTCTGGTAAGAAGAGGCACTATTGCGCTGCCATTGCCATACACAGGACAAATAGCACTGGCGTCTGTTCGCAGCAAGTACAGTGTATTGGACTGAAGAGGATCTACTGTTCTTGTCAGGTTCCTAAGCAGAGTTGAACTAGATATGGCCATGTGTGTAGGAAGCACAGTTCTTTTTTTCTGAGCAAGCTCACTGTTCTGGCCCTACAGAAAACACAGTAGAGTAGAAGAGTGCTCTTTTCTCAAAAGCAGAGTGTGTTTCTTGTAAGGCGAGCTAGCGTTTGTTTCCCAGTCCTAAATGGAGTTGAATGGCATGCACTTTCTGGTCCTACGAGCAAGAGTTGTTTTCTGGTAAGGAAAGTCACTATTGCGCTCCCATTGCCATACACAGTGCAAATAGCCCCACCTCTCTTCCCAAAAAGTACAGTGTATTGGACTGAAGAGGAGCTACTGTTCTTGTCAGTTTCCTAAGCAGAGTTGAACTAGATATGGCCCGTGTGTGTAGGAAGCACAGTTCTTTTTTTCTGAGCAAGCTCACTGTTCTGGCCATATAGGAAACACAGTAGAGTAGAAGAGTGCTCTTTTCTCAAAAGCAGAGTGTGTTTCTTGTAAAGCGAGCTAGAGTTTGTTTCCCAGTCCTAAATGGAGTTGAATCACATGCAGTTTCTGGTCCTACGAGCAAGAGTTGTTTTCTGGTAAGGAAAGTCACTATTGCGCTCCCATTGCCCTACACAAGGCAAATAGCACTCGCGTCTTTTCCCAGCAAGTACAGTGTATTGGACTGAATAGGAGCTACTGTTCTTGTCAGTTTCCTAAGCAGAGTTGAACTAGATATGGTCCGTGTGTGTAGGAAGCACAGTTCTTTTGTTCTGAGCAAGCTCACTGTTAGGACCCCATAGGAAACACACTAGAGTAGAAGAGTGCTCTTTTCTCTAAAGCAGAGTGTGTTTCTTGTAAGGCGAGCTAGCGTTTGTATCCCAGTCCTAAATGGAGTGGAATCACATGCAGTTTCTGATCCTATGAGCAAGAGTTGTTTTCTGGTAAGGAAAGTCAATATTGCGCTCCCATTGCCATACACAGTGCAAATAGCCCCACCTCTCTTCCCAGAAAGTACAGTGTATTGGACTGAAGAGGAGCTACTGTTCTTGTCAGTTTCCTAAGCAGAGTTGAACTAGATATGGCCCGTGTGTGTAGGAAGCACAGTTCTTATGTTCTGAGAAAGCTCACTGTTCTGGCCCTATAGGAAACATAGTAGAGTAGAAGAGTGCTCTTTTCTCAAAAGCAGAGTGTGTTTTTGTAAGGCGAGCTAGCGTTTCTTTCCTAGTCCTAAATGGAGTTGAATCACATGCAGTTTCTGGTCCTATGAGCAAGAGTTGTTTTCTGGTAAGGAAAGTCACTATTGCGCTCCCATAGCCCAACACAAGGCAAATAGCACTCGCGTCTTTTCCCAGCAATTACAGTGTATTGGAATGAATAGGAGCTACTGTTCTTGTCAGTTTCCTAAGCAGAGTTGAACTAGATATGGTCCGTGTGTGTAGGAAGCACAGTTCTTTTGTTCTGAGCAAGCTCACTGTTTGGACCCCATAGGAAACACAGTAGAGTAGAAGAGTGCTCTTTTCTCTAAAGCAGAGTGTGTTTCTTGTAAGGCGAGCTAGCGTTTGTTTCCCAGTCCTAAATGGAGTGGAATCACATGCAGTTTCTGGTCCTACGAGCAAGAGTTGTTTTCTGGTAAGGAAAGTCACTATTGCGCTCCCATTGCCATACACAGTGCAAATTGCACATGCGTCTGTTCCCAGCAAGTACAGTGTATCGGACTGAAGAGGAGCTACTGTTCTTTTCAGTTTTTTAAGCAGAGTTGAACTAGATATGGCCCGTGTGTGTAGGAAGCACAGTTCTTATGTTCTGAGCAAGCTCACTGTTCTGGCCCTATAGGAAACACAGTAGAGTAGATGAGTGCTCTTTTCTCTAAAGCAGAGTGTGTTTCTTGTAAGGCGAGCTCGCATTTGTTTCCCAGACATAAATGGAGTTGAGTCACATGCAGTTTTTGGTCCTACGAGCAAGAGTTGTTTTCTGGTAAGAAGAGTCACTATTGTGCTCCAAATGCCATATACAGTGCAAATAGCACTCGCGTCTGTTCCCAGCAAGTACAGTGTATTGGAGTGAATAGGAGCTACTGTTCTTGTCAGTTTCCTAAGCAGAGTTTAACTAGATATGGTCCATGTGTGTGGGAAGCACAGTTATTTTGTTCTGAGCAAGCTCACTGTTTGGACCCCATAGGAAAAACAGTGGAGTAGAAGAGTGCACTTTTCTCAAAAGCAGAGTGTGTTTCTTTTAAGGCGAGCTAGCGTTTGTTTCCCAGTCCTAAATGGAGTTGAATCACATGCAGTTTGTGGTCCTACGAGCAAGATTTGTTTTCTGGTAAGGAAAGTCACTATTGCGCTCCCATTGCCATACACAGTGCAAATAGCCCTCGCGTCTGTTCCCAGCAAGTACAGTGTATTGGACTGAATTGGAGCTACTGTTCTTGTCAGTTTCCTAAGTAGAGTTGAACTAGATATGGTCCATGTGTGTAGGAAGCACAGTTCTTTTGTTCTCAGCAAGCTCACTGTTCGGACCCCATAGGAAAAACAGTAGAGTAGAAGAGTGCTCTTTTCTCTAAAGCAGAGTGTGTTTCTTGTGAGGCGAGCTCGCGTTTGTTTCCCAGTCCTAAATGGAGTTGAGTCACATGCAGTTTTTGGTCCTACGAGCAAGAGTTGTTTTCTGGTAAGAAGAGGCACTATTGCGCTGCCATTGCCATACGCAGGACAAATAGCACTGGCGTCTGTTCGCAGCAAGTACAGGGTATTGGACTGAAGAGGATCTACTGTTCTTGTCAGGTTCCTAAGCAGAGTTGAACTAGATATGGCCGTGTGTGTAGGAAGCACAGTTCTTTTTTTCTGAGCAAGCCCACTGTTCTGGCCCTACAGGAAACACAGTAGAGTAGAAGAGTGCTCTTTTCTCAAAAGGAGAGTGTGTTTCTTGTAAGGCGAGCTAGCGTTTGTTTCCCAGTCCTAAAAGGAGTTGAATGGCATGCACTTTCTGGTCCTACGAGCAAGAGTTGTTTTCTGGTAAGGAAAGTCACTATTGCGCTCCCATTGCCATACACAGGACAAATAACACTGTTGTCTGTTCCCAGCAATTACAGTGTATTGGACTGAAGAGGAGCTACTGTTCTTGTCTGGTTCCTAAGCAGAATTTAACTAGGTATGGCCGTGTGTGTAGGAAGTACAGTTTTTTTGTTCTGAGCAAGCTCACTGTTCAGACCCCATAGGAAACGCAGTAGAGTAGAAGAGTGCTCTTTTTTCAAAATCAGAGTGTGTTTCTTGTAAGGCGAGCTAGCCTTTGTTTCCCAGTTTTAAATGGAGTTGAATCACATGCAGTTTCTGGTCATACGAGTAAGAGTTGTTTTCTGGTAAGAAGAGACACTATTGTGTTCCCATTGTCATTCACAGGCCAAATAGCACTGGCCTCTGTTCCCAGCATGTACAATGTATTGGACTGAAGACGATCTACTGTTCTTGTCAGGTTCCTAAGCAGAATTGAAATAGATATGGCCGTGTGTGTAGAAAGCACAGTTCTTTTGTTCTGAGCAAGCTCACTGTTTGGACCCCATAGGAAACACAGTAGAGTAGAAGAGTGCTCTTTTCTCAAAATCAGAGTGTGTTTCTTGTGAGGCAAGCTCGCGTTTGTTTCCCAGTCCTAAATGGAGTTGAGTCACATGCACTTTTTGGTCCTATGAGCAAGAGTTGTTTTCTGGTAAGAAGAGGCACTATTGCGCTGCCATTGCCATACACAGGACAAATAGCAGTGGCGTCTGTTCGCAGCAAGTACAGTGTATTGGACTGAAGAGGATCTACTGTTCTTGTCAGGTTCCTAAGCAGAGTTGAACTAGATATGGCCGTGTGTGTAGGAAGCACAGTTCTTTTTTTCTGAGCAAGCTCACTGTTCTGGCCCTACAGAAAACACAGTAGAGTAGAAGAGTGCTCTTTTCTCAAAAGCAGAGTGTGTTTCTTGTAAGGCGAGCTAGCGTTTGTTTCCCAGTCCTAAATGGAGTTGAATGGCATGCACTTTCTGGTCCTACGAGCAAGAGTTGTTTTCTGGTAAGGAAAGTCACTATTGCGCTCCCATTGCCATACACAGTGCAAATAGCCCCACCTCTCTTCCCAGAAAGTACAGTGTATTGGACTGAAGAGGAGCTACTGCTCCTGTCAGTTTCCTAAGCAGAGTTGAACTAGATATGGCCCGTGTGTGTAGGAAGCACAGTTCTTTTTTTCTGAGCAAGCTCACTGTTCTGGCCATATAGGAAACACAGTAGAGTAGAAGAGTGCTCTTTTCTCAAAAGCAGAGTGTGTTTCTTGTAAAGCGAGCTAGAGTTTGTTTCCCAGTCCTAAATGGAGTTGAATCACATGCAGTTTCTGGTCCTACGAGCAAGAGTTGTTTTCTGGTAAGGAAAGTCACTATTGCACTCCCATTGCCTTACACAAGGCAAATAGCACTCGCGTCTTTTCCCAGCAAGTACAGTGTATTGGACTGAATAGGAGCTACTGTTCTTGTCAGTTTCCTAAGCAGAGTTGAACTAGATATGGTCTGTGTGTGTAGGAAGCACAGTTCTTTTGTTCTGAGCAAGCTCACTGTTAGGACCCCATAGGAAACACAGTAGAGTAGAAGAGTGCTCTTTTCTCTAAAGCAGAGTGTGTTTCTTGTAAGGCGAGCTAGCGTTTGTATCCCAGTCCTAAATGGAGTGGAATCACATGCAGTTTCTGATCCTATGAGCAAGAGTTGTTTTCTGGTAAGGAAAGTCACTATTGCGGTCCCATTGCCATACACAGTGCAAATAGCCCCACCTCTCTTCCCAGAAAGTACAGTGTATTGGACTGAAGAGGAGCTACTGTTCTTGTCAGTTTCCTAAGCAGAGTTGAACTAGATATGGCCCGTGTGTGTAGGAAGCACAGTTCTTATGTTCTGAGAAAGCTCACTGTTCTGGCCCTATAGGAAACATAGTAGAGTAGAAGAGTGCTCTTTTCTCAAAAGCAGAGTGTGTTTTTGTAAGGCGAGCTAGCGTTTCTTTCCTAGTCCTAAATGGAGTTGAATCACATGCAGTTTCTGGTCCTATGAGCAAGAGTTGTTTTCTGGTAAGGAAAGTCACTATTGCGCTCCCATTGCCCTACACAAGGCAAATAGCACTCGCGTCTTTTCCCAGCAATTACAGTGTATTGGAATGAATAGAAGCTACTGTTCTTGTCAGTTTCCTAAGCAGAGTTGAACTAGATATGGTCCGTGTGTGTAGGAAGCACAGTTCTTTTGTTCTGTGCAAGCTCACTGTTTGGACCCCATAGGAAACACAGTAGAGTAGAAGAGTGCTCTTTTCTCTAAAGCAGAGTGTGTTTTTTGCAAGGCGAGCTAGCGTTTGTTTCCCAGTCCTAAATGGAGTTGAATCACATGCAGTTTCTGGTTTTACGAACAAGAGTTGTTTTCTGGTAAGGAAAGTCACTATTGCGCTCCAAATGCCATATACACTGCAAATAGCACTCGCGTCTGTTCCCAGCAAGTACAGTGTATTGGACTGAATAGGAGCTACTGTTCTTGTCAGTTTCCTAAGTAGAGTTGAACTAGATATGGTCCATGTGTGTAGGAAGCACAGTTCTTTTGTTCTGAGCAAGCTCACTGTTCGGACCCCATAGGAAAAACAGTAGAGTAGAAGTGTGCGCTTTTCTCTAAAGCAGAGTGTGTTTCTTGTAAGGCGAGCTAGCCTTTGTTTCCCAGTCCTAATGGAGTGGAATCACATGCAGTTTCTGGTCCTACAAGCAAGAGTTGTTTTCTGGTAAGGAAAGTCACTATTGCGCTCCCATTGCCATACACAGTGCAAATAGCACATGCGTCTGTTCCCAGCAAGTACAGTGTATCGGGCTGAAGAGGAGCTACTGTTCTTGTCAGTTTCCTAAGCAGAGTTGAACTAGATATGGCCCGTGTGTGTAGGAAGCACAGTTCTTATGTTCTGAGCAAGCTCACTGTTCTGGCCCTACAGGAAACACAGTAGAGTAGAAGAGTGCTCTTTTCACTAAAGCAGAGTGTGTTTCTTGTGAGGCGAGCTCACGTTTGTTTCCCAGTCCTAAATGGAGTTGAGTCACATGCAGTTTTTGGTCCTACGAGCAAGAGTTGTTTTCTGGTAAGAAGAGGCACTATTGCGCTGCCATTGCCATACACAGGACAAATAGCACTGGCGTCTGTTCGCAGCAAGTACAGGGTATTGGACTGAAGAGGATCTACTGTTCTTGTCAGGTTCCTAAGCAGAGTTGAACTAGATATGGCCGTGTGTGTAGGAAGCACAGTTCTTTTTTTCTGAGCAAGCTCACTGTTCTGGCCCTACAGGAAACACAGTAGAGTAGAAGAGTGCTCTTTTCTCAAAAGCAGAGTGTGTTTCTTGTAAGGCGAGCTAGCGTTTGTTTCCCAGTCCTAAATGGAGTTGAATCGCATGCACTTTCTGGTCCTATGAGCAAGAGTTGTTTTCTGGTAAGGAAAGTCACTATTGCGCTCCCATTGCCATACACAGTGCAAATAGCCCCACCTCTCTTCCCAGAAAGTACAGTGTATTGGACTGAAGAGGAGCTACTGTTCTTGTCAGTTTCCTAAGCAGAGTTGAACTAGATATGGCCGGTGTGTGTAGGAAGCACAGTTCTTTTTTTCTGAGCAAGCTCACTGTTCTGGCCATATAGGAAACACAGTAGAGTAGAAGAGTGCTCTTTTCTCAAAAGCAGAGTGTGTTTCTTGTAAAGCGAGCTAGAGTTTGTTTCCCAGTCCTAAATGGAGTTGAATCACATGCAGTTTCTGGTCCTACGAGCAAGAGTTGTTTTCTGGTAAGGAAAGTCACTATTGCACTCCCATTGCCTTACACAAGGCAAATAGCACTCGCGTCTTTTCCCAGCAAGTACAGTGTATTGGACTGAATAGGAGCTACTGTTCTTGTCAGTTTCCTAAGCAGAGTTGAACTAGATATGGTCTGTGTGTGTAGGAAGCACAGTTCTTTTGTTCTGAGCAAGCTCACTGTTAGGACCCCATAGGAAACACAGTAGAGTAGAAGAGTGCTCTTTTCTCTAAAGCAGAGTGTGTTTCTTGTAAGGCGAGCTAGCGTTTGTTTCCCAGTCCTAAATGGAGTGGAATCACATGCAGTTTCTGGTCCTACGAGCAAGAGTTGTTTTCTGGTAAGGAAAGTCACTATTGCGCTCCCATTGCCATACACAGTGCAAATTGCACATGCGTCTGTTCCCAGCAAGTACAGTGTATCGGACTGAAGAGGAGCTACTGTTCTTTTCAGTTTTTTAAGCAGAGTTGAACTAGATATGGCCCGTGTGTGTAGGAAGCACAGTTCTTATGTTCTGAGCAAGCTCACTGTTCTGGCCCTATAGGAAACACAGTAGAGTAGATGAGTGCTCTTTTCTCTAAAGCAGAGTGTGTTTCTTGTAAGGCGAGCTCGCATTTGTTTCCCAGACATAAATGGAGTTGAGTCACATGCAGTTTTTGGTCCTACGAGCAAGAGTTGTTTTCTGGTAAGAAGAGTCACTATTGTGCTCCAAATGCCATATACAGTGCAAATAGCACTCGCGTCTGTTCCCAGCAAGTACAGTGTATTGGAGTGAATAGGAGCTACTGTTCTTGTCAGTTTCCTAAGCAGAGTTTAACTAGATATGGTCCATGTGTGTGGGAAGCACAGTTATTTTGTTCTGAGCAAGCTCACTGTTTGGACCCCATAGGAAAAACAGTGGAGTAGAAGAGTGCACTTTTCTCAAAAGCAGAGTGTGTTTCTTTTAAGGCGAGCTAGCGTTTGTTTCCCAGTCCTAAATGGAGTTGAATCACATGCAGTTTGTGGTCCTACGAGCAAGATTTGTTTTCTGGTAAGGAAAGTCACTATTGCGCTCCCATTGCCATACACAGTGCAAATAGCCCTCGCGTCTGTTCCCAGCAAGTACAGTGTATTGGACTGAATTGGAGCTACTGTTCTTGTCAGTTTCCTAAGTAGAGTTGAACTAGATATGGTCCATGTGTGTAGGAAGCACAGTTCTTTTGTTCTCAGCAAGCTCACTGTTCGGACCCCATAGGAAAAACAGTAGAGTAGAAGAGTGCTCTTTTCTCTAAAGCAGAGTGTGTTTCTTGTGAGGCGAGCTCGCGTTTGTTTCCCAGTCCTAAATGGAGTTGAGTCACATGCAGTTTTTGGTCCTACGAGCAAGAGTTGTTTTCTGGTAAGAAGAGGCACTATTGCGCTGCCATTGCCATACGCAGGACAAATAGCACTGGCGTCTGTTCGCAGCAAGTACAGGGTATTGGACTGAAGAGGATCTACTGTTCTTGTCAGGTTCCTAAGCAGAGTTGAACTAGATATGGCCGTGTGTGTAGGAAGCACAGTTCTTTTTTTCTGAGCAAGCCCACTGTTCTGGCCCTACAGGAAACACAGTAGAGTAGAAGAGTGCTCTTTTCTCAAAAGGAGAGTGTGTTTCTTGTAAGGCGAGCTAGCGTTTGTTTCCCAGTCCTAAAAGGAGTTGAATGGCATGCACTTTCTGGTCCTACGAGCAAGAGTTGTTTTCTGGTAAGGAAAGTCACTATTGCGCTCCCATTGCCATACACAGGACAAATAACACTGTTGTCTGTTCCCAGCAATTACAGTGTATTGGACTGAAGAGGAGCTACTGTTCTTGTCTGGTTCCTAAGCAGAATTTAACTAGGTATGGCCGTGTGTGTAGGAAGTACAGTTTTTTTGTTCTGAGCAAGCTCACTGTTCAGACCCCATAGGAAACGCAGTAGAGTAGAAGAGTGCTCTTTTTTCAAAATCAGAGTGTGTTTCTTGTAAGGCGAGCTAGCCTTTGTTTCCCAGTTTTAAATGGAGTTGAATCACATGCAGTTTCTGGTCATACGAGTAAGAGTTGTTTTCTGGTAAGAAGAGACACTATTGTGTTCCCATTGTCATTCACAGGCCAAATAGCACTGGCCTCTGTTCCCAGCATGTACAATGTATTGGACTGAAGACGATCTACTGTTCTTGTCAGGTTCCTAAGCAGAATTGAAATAGATATGGCCGTGTGTGTAGAAAGCACAGTTCTTTTGTTCTGAGCAAGCTCACTGTTTGGACCCCATAGGAAACACAGTAGAGTAGAAGAGTGCTCTTTTCTCAAAATCAGAGTGTGTTTCTTGTGAGGCAAGCTCGCGTTTGTTTCCCAGTCCTAAATGGAGTTGAGTCACATGCACTTTTTGGTCCTACGAGCAAGAGTTGTTTTCTGGTAAGAAGAGGCACTATTGCGCTGCCATTGCCATACACAGGACAAATAGCAGTGGCGTCTGTTCGCAGCAAGTACAGTGTATTGGACTGAAGAGGATCTACTGTTCTTGTCAGGTTCCTAAGCAGAGTTGAACTAGATATGGCCGTGTGTGTAGGAAGCACAGTTCTTTTTTTCTGAGCAAGCTCACTGTTCTGGCCCTACAGAAAACACAGTAGAGTAGAAGAGTGCTCTTTTCTCAAAAGCAGAGTGTGTTTCTTGTAAGGCGAGCTAGCGTTTGTTTCCCAGTCCTAAATGGAGTTGAATGGCATGCACTTTCTGGTCCTACGAGCAAGAGTTGTTTTCTGGTAAGGAAAGTCACTATTGCGCTCCCATTGCCATACACAGTGCAAATAGCCCCACCTCTCTTCCCAGAAAGTACAGTGTATTGGACTGAAGAGGAGCTACTGCTCCTGTCAGTTTCCTAAGCAGAGTTGAACTAGATATGGCCCGTGTGTGTAGGAAGCACAGTTCTTTTTTTCTGAGCAAGCTCACTGTTCTGGCCATATAGGAAACACAGTAGAGTAGAAGAGTGCTCTTTTCTCAAAAGCAGAGTGTGTTTCTTGTAAAGCGAGCTAGAGTTTGTTTCCCAGTCCTAAATGGAGTTGAATCACATGCAGTTTCTGGTCCTACGAGCAAGAGTTGTTTTCTGGTAAGGAAAGTCACTATTGCACTCCCATTGCCTTACACAAGGCAAATAGCACTCGCGTCTTTTCCCAGCAAGTACAGTGTATTGGACTGAATAGGAGCTACTGTTCTTGTCAGTTTCCTAAGCAGAGTTGAACTAGATATGGTCTGTGTGTGTAGGAAGCACAGTTCTTTTGTTCTGAGCAAGCTCACTGTTAGGACCCCATAGGAAACACAGTAGAGTAGAAGAGTGCTCTTTTCTCTAAAGCAGAGTGTGTTTCTTGTAAGGCGAGCTAGCGTTTGTATCCCAGTCCTAAATGGAGTGGAATCACATGCAGTTTCTGATCCTATGAGCAAGAGTTGTTTTCTGGTAAGGAAAGTCACTATTGCGGTCCCATTGCCATACACAGTGCAAATAGCCCCACCTCTCTTCCCAGAAAGTACAGTGTATTGGACTGAAGAGGAGCTACTGTTCTTGTCAGTTTCCTAAGCAGAGTTGAACTAGATATGGCCCGTGTGTGTAGGAAGCACAGTTCTTATGTTCTGAGAAAGCTCACTGTTCTGGCCCTATAGGAAACATAGTAGAGTAGAAGAGTGCTCTTTTCTCAAAAGCAGAGTGTGTTTTTGTAAGGCGAGCTAGCGTTTCTTTCCTAGTCCTAAATGGAGTTGAATCACATGCAGTTTCTGGTCCTATGAGCAAGAGTTGTTTTCTGGTAAGGAAAGTCACTATTGCGCTCCCATTGCCCTACACAAGGCAAATAGCACTCGCGTCTTTTCCCAGCAATTACAGTGTATTGGAATGAATAGGAGCTACTGTTCTTGTCAGTTTCCTAAGCAGAGTTGAACTAGATATGGTCCGTGTGTGTAGGAAGCACAGTTCTTTTGTTCTGTGCAAGCTCACTGTTTGGACCCCATAGGAAACACAGTAGAGTAGAAGAGTGCTCTTTTCTCTAAAGCAGAGTGTGTTTTTTGCAAGGCGAGCTAGCGTTTGTTTCCCAGTCCTAAATGGAGTTGAATCACATGCAGTTTCTGGTTTTACGAACAAGAGTTGTTTTCTGGTAAGGAAAGTCACTATTGCGCTCCAAATGCCATATACACTGCAAATAGCACTCGCGTCTGTTCCCAGCAAGTACAGTGTATTGGACTGAATAGGAGCTACTGTTCTTGTCAGTTTCCTAAGTAGAGTTGAACTAGATATGGTCCATGTGTGTAGGAAGCACAGTTCTTTTGTTCTGAGCAAGCTCACTGTTCGGACCCCATAGGAAAAACAGTAGAGTAGAAGTGTGCGCTTTTCTCTAAAGCAGAGTGTGTTTCTTGTAAGGCGAGCTAGCCTTTGTTTCCCAGTCCTAATGGAGTGGAATCACATGCAGTTTCTGGTCCTACAAGCAAGAGTTGTTTTCTGGTAAGGAAAGTCACTATTGCGCTCCCATTGCCATACACAGTGCAAATAGCACATGCGTCTGTTCCCAGCAAGTACAGTGTATCGGGCTGAAGAGGAGCTACTGTTCTTGTCAGTTTCCTAAGCAGAGTTGAACTAGATATGGCCCGTGTGTGTAGGAAGCACAGTTCTTATGTTCTGAGCAAGCTCACTGTTCTGGCCCTACAGGAAACACAGTAGAGTAGAAGAGTGCTCTTTTCACTAAAGCAGAGTGTGTTTCTTGTGAGGCGAGCTCACGTTTGTTTCCCAGTCCTAAATGGAGTTGAGTCACATGCAGTTTTTGGTCCTACGAGCAAGAGTTGTTTTCTGGTAAGAAGAGGCACTATTGCGCTGCCATTGCCATACACAGGACAAATAGCACTGGCGTCTGTTCGCAGCAAGTACAGGGTATTGGACTGAAGAGGATCTACTGTTCTTGTCAGGTTCCTAAGCAGAGTTGAACTAGATATGGCCGTGTGTGTAGGAAGCACAGTTCTTTTTTTCTGAGCAAGCTCACTGTTCTGGCCCTACAGGAAACACAGTAGAGTAGAAGAGTGCTCTTTTCTCAAAAGCAGAGTGTGTTTCTTGTAAGGCGAGCTAGCGTTTGTTTCCCAGTCCTAAATGGAGTTGAATCGCATGCACTTTCTGGTCCTATGAGCAAGAGTTGTTTTCTGGTAAGGAAAGTCACTATTGCGCTCCCATTGCCATACACAGTGCAAATAGCCCCACCTCTCTTCCCAGAAAGTACAGTGTATTGGACTGAAGAGGAGCTACTGTTCTTGTCAGTTTCCTAAGCAGAGTTGAACTAGATATGGCCCGTGTGTGTAGGAAGCACAGTTCTTATGTTCTGAGCAAGCTCACTGTTCTGGCCCTATAGGAAACATAGTAGAGTAGAAGAGTGCTCTTTTCTCAAAAGCAGAGTGTGTTTTTGTAAGGCGAGCTAGCGTTTCTTTCCTAGTCCTAAATGGAGTTGAATCACATGCAGTTTCTGGTCCTATGAGCAAGAGTTGTTTTCTGGTAAGGAAAGTCACTATTGCGTTCCCATTGCCCTACACAAGGCAAATAGCACTCGCGTCTTTTCCCAGCAATTACAGTGTATTGGAATGAATAGGAGCTACTGTTCTTGTCAGTTTCCTAAGCAGAGTTGAACTAGATATGGTCCGTGTGTGTAGGAAGCACAGTTCTTTTGTTCTGAGCAAGCTCACTGTTTGGACCCCATAGGAAACACAGTAGAGTAGAAGAGTGCTCTTTTCTCTAAAGCAGAGTGTGTTTCTTGTAAGGCGAGCTCGCATTTGTTTCCCAGACATAAATGGAGTTGAGTCACATGCAGTTTTTGGTCCTACGAGCAAGAGTTGTTTTCTGGTAAGAAGAGTCACTATTGTGCTCCAAATGCCATATATAGTGCAAATAGCACTCGCGTCTGTTCCCAGCAAGTACAATGTATTGGAGTGAATAGGAGCTACTGTTCTTGTCAGTTTCCTAAGCAGAGTTTAACTAGATATGGTCCAAGTGTGTGGGAAGCACAGTTATTTTGTTCTGAGCAAGCTCAATGTTTGGACCCCATAGGAAACACAGTGGAGTAGAAGAGTGCACTTTTCTCAAAAGCAGAGTGTGTTTCTTTTAAGGCGAGCTAGCGTTTGTTTCCCAGTCCTAAATGGAGTTGAATCACATGCAGTTTGTGGTCCTACGAGCAAGATTTGTTTTCTGGTAAGGAAAGTCACTATTGCGCTCCCATTGCCATACACAGTGCAAATAGCCCTCGCGTCTGTTCCCAGCAAGTACAGTGTATTGGACTGAAGAGGAGCTACTGTTCTTGTCAGTTTCCTAAGCAGAATTGAACTAGATATGACCCGTGTGTTTAGGAAGCACAGTTATTATGTTCTGAGCAAGCTCACTGTTCTGGCCCTATAGGAAACACAGTAGAGTAGAAGAGTGCTATTTTCTCTAAAGCAGAGTGTGTTTCTTGTAAGGCGAGCTAGCGTTTGTTTCCCAGTGCTAAATGGAGTTGAATCACATGCAGTTTCTGGTTTTACGAACAAGAGTTGTTTTCTGGTAAGGAAAGTCACTATTGCGCTCCAAATGCCATATACACTGCAAATAGCACTCGCGTGTGTTCCCAGCAATTACAGTGTATTGGAATGAATAGGAGCTACTGTTCTTGTCAGTTTCCTAAGCAGAGTTGAACTAGATATGGTCCGTGTGTGTAGGAAGCACAGTTCTTTTGTTCTGAGCATGCTCACTGTTTGGACCCCATAGGAAACACAGTAGAGTAGAAGAGTGCTCTTTTCTCTAAAGCAGAGTGTGTTTCTTGTAAGGCGAGCTAGCGTTTGTTTCCCAGTCCTAAATGGAGTGGAATCACATGCAGTTTCTGGTCCTACGAGCAAGAGTTGTTTTCTGGTAAGGAAAGTCACTATTGCGCTCCCATTGCCATACACAGTGCAAATTGCACCTGCGTCTGTTCCCAGCAAGTACAGTGTATCGGACTGAAGAGGAGCTACTGTTCTTTTCAGTTTTTTAAGCAGAGTTGAACTAGATATGGCCCGTGTGTGTAGGAAGCACAGTTCTTATGTTCTGAGAAAGCTCACTGTTCTGGCCCTATAGGAAACACAGTAGAGTAGAAGAGTGCTCTTTTCTCTAAAGCAGAGTGTGTTTCTTGTAAGGCGAGCTCGCATTTGTTTCCCAGACATAAATGGAGTTGAGTCACATGCAATTTTTGGTCCTACGAGCAAGAGTTGTTTTCTGGTAAGAAGAGTCACTATTGCGCTCCAAATGCCATACACAGTGCAAATAGCCCTCGCGTCTGTTCCCAGCAAGTACAGTGTATTGGACTGAAGAGGAGCTACTGTTCTTGTCAGTTTCCTAAGCAGAATTGAACTAGATATGACCCGTGTGTTTAGGAAGCACAGTTATTATGTTCTGAGCAAGCTCACTGTTCTGGCCCTATAAGAAACACAGTAGAGTAGAAGAGTGCTATTTTCTCAAAAGCAGAGTGTGTTTCTTGTAAGGCGAGCTAGCGTTTGTTTCCCAGTCCTAAATGGAGTTGAATCACATGCAGTTTCTGGTTTTACGAACAAGAATTGTTTTCTGGTAAGGAAAGTCACTATAGCGCTCCAAATGCCATATACACTGCAAATAGCACTCGCGTCTGTTCCCAGCAATTACAGTGTATTGGAATGAATAGGAGCTACTGTTCCTGTCAGTTTCCTAAGCAGAGTTGAACTAGATATGGTCCGTGTGTGTAGGAAGCACAGTTCTTTTGTTCTGAGCAAGCTCACTGTTTGGACCCCATAGGAAACACAGTAGAGTAGAAGAGTGCTCTTTTCTCTAAAGCAGAGTGTGTTTCTTGTAAGGCGAGCTAGCGTTTGTTTCCCAGTCCTAAATGGAGTGGAATCACATGCAGTTTCTGGTCCTACGAGCAAGAGTTGTTTTCTGGTAAGGAAAGTTACTATTGCGCTCCCATTGCCATACACAGTGCAAATTGCACATGCGTCTGTTCCCAGCAAGTACAGTGTATCGGACTGAAGAGGAGCTACTGTTCTTTTCAGTTTTTTAAGCAGAGTTGAACTAGATATGGCCCGTGTGTGTAGGAAGCACAGTTCTTATGTTCTGAGAAAGCTCACTGTTCTGGCCCTATAGGAAACACAGTAGAGTAGAAGAGTGCTCTTTTCTCTAAAGCAGAGTGTGTTTCTTGTAAGGCGAGCTCGCATTTGTTTCCCAGACATAAATGGAGTTGAGTCACATGCAGTTTTTGGTCCTACGAGCAAGAGTTGTTTTCTGGTAAGAAGAGTCACTATTGCGCTCCAAATGCCATATACAGTGCAAATAGCACTCGCGTCTGTTCCCAGCAAGTACAGTGTATTGGAGTGAATAGGAGCTACTGTTCTTGTCAGTTTCCTAAGCAGAGTTTAACTAGATATGGTCCATGTGTGTGGGAAGCACAGTTATTTTGTTCTGAGCAAGCTCACTGTTTGGACCCCATAGGAAACACAGTGGAGTAGAAGAGTGCACTTTTCTCAAAAGCAGAGTGTGTTTCTTGTAAGGCGAGCTAGCTTTTGTTTCCCAGTCCTAAATGGAGTTGAATCACATGCAGTTTGTGGTCCTACGAGCAAGATTTGTTTTCTGGTAAGGAAAGTCACTATTGCGCTCCCATTGCCATACACAGTGCAAATAGCCCTCGCGTCTGTTCCCAGCAAGTACAGTGTATTGGACTGAAGAGGAGCTACTGTTCTTGTCAGTTTCCTAAGCAGAATTGAACTAGATATGACCCGTGTGTTTAGGAAGCACAGTTATTATGTTCTGAGCAAGCTCACTGTTCTGGCCCTATAGGAAACACAGTAGAGTAGAAGAGTGCTATTTTCTCTAAAGCAGAGTGTGTTTCTTGTAAGGCGAGCTAGAGTTTGTTTCCCAGTCCTAAATGGAGTTGAATCACATGCAGTTTCTGGTCATACGAGTAAGAGTTGTTTTCTGGTAAGAAGAGTCACTATTGTGTTCCCATTGTCATTCACAGGCCAAATAGAACTGGCGTCTGTTCCCAGCATGTACAGTGTATTCGACTGAAGACGATCTACTGTTCTTGTCAGGTTCCTAAGCAGAATTGAAATAGATATGGCCGTGTGTGTAGAAAGCACAGTTCTTTTGTTCTGAGCAAGCTCACTGTTTGGACCCCATAGGAAACACAGTAGAGTAGAAGAGTGCTCTTTTCTCAAAATCAGAGTGTGTTTCTTGTGAGGCGAGCTCGCGTTTGTTTCCCAGTCCTAAATGGAGTTGAGTCACATGCACTTTTTTGTCCTAGGAGCAAGAGTTGTTTTCTGGTAAGAAGAGGCACTATTGCCCTGCCATTGCCATACACAGGACACATAGCACTGGCGTCTGTTCGCAGCAAGTACAGGGTATTGGACTGAAGAGGATCTACTGTTCTTGTCAGGTTCCTAAGCAGAGTTGAACTAGATATGGCCGTGTGTGTAGGAAGCACAGTTCTTTTTTTCTGAGCAAGCTCACTGTTCTGGCCCTACAGAAAACACAGTAGAGTAGAAGAGTGCTCTTTTCTCAAAAGCAGAGTGTGTTTCTTGTAAGGCGAGCTAGCGTTTGTTTCCCAGTCCTAAATGGAGTTGAATGGCATGCACTTTCTGGTCCTACGAGCAAGAGTTGTTTTCTGGTAAGGAAAGTCACTATTGCGCTCCCATTGCCATACACAGTGCAAATAGCCCCACCTCTCTTCCCAGAAAGTACAGTGTATTGGACTGAAGAGGAGCTACTGTTCTTGTCAGTTTCCTAAGCAGAGTTGAACTAGATATGGCCCATGTGTGTAGGAAGCACAGTTCTTTTTTTCTGAGCAAGCTCACTGTTCTGGCCATATAGGAAACACAGTAGAGTAGAAGAGTGCTCTTTTCTCAAAAGCAGAGTGTGTTTCTTGTAAAGCGAGCTAGAGTTTGTTTCCCAGTCCTAAATGGAGTTGAATCACATGCAGTTTCTGGTCCTACGAGCAAGAGTTGTTTTCTGGTAAGGAAAGTCACTATTGCGCTCCCATTGCCCTACACAAGGCAAATAGCACTCGCGTCTTTTCCCAGCAAGTACAGTGTATTGGACTGAATAGGAGCTACTGTTCTTGTCAGTTTCCTAAGCAGAGTTGAACTAGATATGGTCTGTGTGTGTAGGAAGCACAGTTCTTTTGTTCTGAGCAAGCTCACTGTTAGGACCCCATAGGAAACACAGTAGAGTAGAAGAGTGCTCTTTTCTCTAAAGCAGAGTGTGTTTCTTGTAAGGCGAGCTAGCGTTTGTATCCCAGTCCTAAATGGAGTGGAATCACATGCAGTTTCTGATCCTATGAGATAGAGTTGTTTTCTGGTAAGGAAAGTCACTATTGCGCTCCCATTGCCCTACACAGTGCAAATAGCCCCACCTCTCTTCCCAGAAAGTACAGTGTATTGGACTGAAGAGGAGCTACTGTTCTTGTCAGTTTCCTAAGCAGAGTTGAACTAGATATGGCCCGTGTGTGTAGGAAGCACAGTTCTTATGTTCTGAGCAAGCTTACTGTTCTGGCCCTATAGGAAACATAGTAGAGTAGAAGAGTGCTCTTTTCTCTAAAGCAGAGTGTGTTTCTTGTAAGGCGAGCTAGCGTTTGTTTCCCAGTCCTAAATGGAGTGGAATCACATGCAGTTTCTGGTCCTACGAGCAAGAGTTGTTTTCTGGTAAGGAAAGTCACTATTGCGCTCCCATTGCCATACACAGTGCAAATTGCACATGCGTCTGTTCCCAGCAAGTACAGTGTATCGGACTGAAGAGGAGCTACTGTTCTTTTCAGTTTTTTAAGCAGAGTTGAACTAGATATGGCCCGTGTGTGTAGGAAGCACAGTTCTTATGTTCTGAGAAAGCTCACTGTTCTGGCCCTATAGGAAACACAGTAGAGTAGAAGAGTGCTCTTTTCTCTAAAGCAGAGTGTGTTTCTTGTAAGGCGAGCTCGCATTTGTTTCCCAGACATAAATGGAGGTGAGTCACATGCAGTTTTTGGTCCTACGAGCAAGAGTTGTTTTCTGGTAAGAAGAGTCACTATTGTGCTCCAAATGCCATATATAGTGCAAATAGCACTCGCGTCTGTTCCCAGCAAGTACAGTGTATTGGAGTGAATAGGAGCTACTGTTCTTGTCAGTTTCCTAAGCAGAGTTTAACTAGATATGGTCCATGTGTGTGGGAAGCACAGTTATTTTGTTCTGAGCAAGCTCACTGTTCGGACCCCATAGGAAACACAGTGGAGTAGAAGAGTGCACTTTTCTCAAAAGCAGAGTGTGTTTCTTTTAAGGCGAGCTAGCGTTTGTTTCCCAGTCCTAAATGGAGTTGAATCACATGCAGTTTGTGGTCCTACGAGCAAGATTTGTTTTCTGGTAAGGAAAGTCACTATTGCGCTCCCATTGCCATACACAGTGCAAATAGCCCTCGCGTCTGTTCCCAGCAAGTACAGTGTATTGGACTGAAGAGGAGCTACTGTTCTTGTCAGTTTCCTAAGCAGAATTGAACTAGATATGACCCGTGTGTTTAGGAAGCACAGTTATTATGTTCTGAGCAAGCTCACTGTTCTGGCCCTATAGGAAACACAGTAGAGTAGAAGAGTGCTATTTTCTCTAAAGCAGAGTGTGTTTCTTGTAAGGCGAGCTAGCGTTTGTTTCCCAGTCCTAAATGGAGTTGAATCACATGCAGTTTCTGGTTTTACGAACAAGAGTTGTTTTCTGGTAAGGAAAGTCACTATTGCGCTCTAAATGCCATATACACTGCAAATAGCACTCGCGTCTGTTCCCAGCAATTACAGTGTATTGGAATGAATAGGAGCTACTGTTCTTGTCAGTTTCCTAAGCAGAGTTGAACTAGATATGGTCCGTGTGTGTAGGAAGCACAGTTCTTTTGTTCTGAGCAAGCTCACTGTTTGGACCCCATAGGAAACACAGTAGAGTAGAAGAGTGCTCTTTTCTCTAAAGCAGAGTGTGTTTCTTGTAAGGCGAGCTAGCGTTTGTTTCCCAGTCCTAAATGGAGTGGAATCACATGCAGTTTCTGGTCCTACGAGCAAGAGTTGTTTTCTGGTAAGGAAAGTCACTATTGCGCTCCCATTGCCATACACAGTGCAAATTGCACATGCGTCTGTTCCCAGCAAGTACAGTGTATCGGACTGAAGAGGAGCTACTGTTCTTTTCAGTTTTTTAAGCAGAGTTGAACTAGATATGGCCCGTGTGTGTAGGAAGCACAGTTCTTATGTTCTGAGAAAGCTCACTGTTCTGGCCCTATAGGAAACACAGTAGAGTAGAAGAGTGCTCTTTTCTCTAAAGCAGAGTGTGTTTCTTGTAAGGCGAGCTCGCATTTGTTTCCCAGACATAAATGGAGTTGAGTCACATGCAGTTTTTGGTCCTACGAGCAAGAGTTGTTTTCTGGTAAGAAGAGTCACTATTGCGCTCCAAATGCCATATACAGTGCAAATAGCACTCGCGTCTGTTCCCAGCAAGTACAGTGTATTGGAGTGAATAGGAGCTACTGTTCTTGTCAGTTTCCTAAGCAGAGTTTAACTAGATATGGTCCATGTGTGTGGGAAGCACAGTTATTTTGTTCTGAGCAAGCTCACTGTTTGGACCCCATAGGAAACACAGTGGAGTAGAAGAGTGCACTTTTCTCAAAAGCAGAGTGTGTTTCTTTTAAGGCGAGCTAGCGTTTGTTTTCCAGTCCTAAATGGAGTTGAATCACATGCAGTTTGTGGTCCTATGAGCAAGAGTTGTTTTCTGGTAAGGAAAGTCACTATTGCGCTCCCATTGCCATACACAGTGCAAATAGCCCTCGCGTCTGTTCCCAGCAAGTACAGTGTATCGGACTGAAGAGGAGCTGCTGTTCTTGTCAGTTTCCTAAGCAGAATTGAACTAGATATGACCCGTGTGTTTAGGAAGCACAGTTATAATGTTCTGAGCAAGCTCACTGTTCTGGCCCTATAGGAAACACAGTAGAGTAGAAGAGTGCTATTTTCTCTAAAGCAGAGTGTGTTTCTTGTAAGGCGAGCTAGCGTTTGTTTCCCAGTCCTAAATGGAGTAGAATCACATGCAGTTTCTGGTTTTACGAACAAGAGTTGTTTTCTGGTAAGGAAAGTCACTATTGCGCTCCAAATGACATATACACTGCAAATAGCACTCGCGTCTGTTCCCAGCAAGTACAGTGTATTGGACTGAATAGGAGCTACTGTTCTTGTCAGTTTCCTAAGTAGATTTGAACTAGATATGGTCCATGTGTGTAGGAAGCACAGTTCTTTTGTTCTCAGCAAGCTCACTGTTCAGACCCCATAGGAAAAACAGTAGAGTAGAAGAGTGCTCTTTTCTCTAAAGCAGAGTGTGTTTCTTGTGAGGCGAGCTCGCGTTTGTTTCCCAGTCTTAAATGGAGTTGAGTCACATGCAGTTTTTGGTCCTACGAGCAAGAGTTGTTTTCTGGTAAGAAGAGGCACTATTGCGCTGCCATTGCCATACACAGGACAAATAGCACTGGCGTCTGTTCGCAGCAAGTACAGGGTATTGGACTGAGGAGGATCTACTGTTCTTGTCAGGTTCCTAAGCAGAGTTGAACTAGATATGGCCGTGTGTGGAGGAAGCACAGTTCTTTTTTTCTGAGCAAGCCCACTGTTCTGGCCCTACAGGAAACACAGTAGAGTAGAAGAGTGCTCTTTTCTCAAAAGGAGAGTGTGTTTCTTGTAAGGCGAGCTAGCGTTTGTTTCCCAGTCCTAAAAGGAGTTGAATCGCATGCACTTTCTGGTCCTACGAGCAAGAGTTGTTTTCTGGTAAGGAAAGTCACTATTGCGCTCCCATTGCCATACACAGGACAAATAACACTGTTGTCTGTTCCCAGCAATTACAGTGTATTTGACTGAAGAGGAGCTATTGTTCTTGTCTGGTTCCTAAGCAGAATTTAACTAGGTATGGCCGTGTGTGTAGGAAGTACAGTTTTTTTGTTCTGAGCAAGCTCACTGTTCAGACCCCATAGGAAACGCAGTAGAGTAGAAGAGTGCTCTTTTTTCAAAAGCAGAGTGTGTTTCTTGTAAGGCGAGCTAGCCTTTGTTTCCCAGTTTTAAATGGAGTTGAATCACATGCAGTTTCTGGTCATACGAGTAAGAGTTGTTTTCTGGTAAGAAGAGACACTATTGTGTTCCCATTGTCATTCACAGGCCAAATAGCACTGGCCTCTGTTCCCAGCATGTACAGTGTATTGGACTGAAGACGATCTACTGTTCTTGTCAGGTTCCTAAGCAGAATTGAAATAGATATGGCCGTGTGTGTAGAAAGCACAGTTCTTTTGTTCTGAGCAAGCTCACTGTTTGGACCCCATAGGAAACACAGTAGAGTAGAAGAGTGCTCTTTTCTCAAAATCAGAGTGTGTTTCTTGTGAGGCAAGCTCGCGTTTGTTTCCCAGTCCTAAATGGAGTTGAGTCACATGCACTTTTTGGTCCTACGAGGAAGAGTTGTTTTCTGGTAAGAAGAGGCACTATTGCGCTGCCATTGCCATACACAGGACAAATAGCACTGGCGTCTGTTCGCAGCAAGTACAGGGTATTGGACTGAAGAGGATCTACTGTTCTTGTCAGGTTCCTAAGCAGAGTTGAACTAGATATGGCCGTGTGTGTAGGAAGCACAGTTCTTTTTTTCTGAGCAAGCTCACTGTTCTGGCCCTACAGAAAACACAGTAGAGTAGAAGAGTGCTCTTTTCTCAAAAGCAGAGTGTGTTTCTTGTAAGGCGAGCTAGCGTTTGTTTCCCAGTCCTAAATGGAGTTGAATGGCATGCACTTTCTGGTCCTACGAGCAAGAGTTGTTTTCTGGTAAGGAAAGTCACTATTGCGCTCCCATTGCCATACACAGTGCAAATAGCCCCACCTCTCTTCCCAGAAAGTACAGTGTATTGGACTGAAGAGGAGCTACTGTTCTTGTCAGTTTCCTAAGCAGAGTTGAACTAGATACGGCCCGTGTGTGTAGGAAGCACAGTTCTTTTTTTCTGAGCAAGCTCACTGTTCTGGCCATATAGGAAACACAGTAGAGTAGAAGAGTGCTCTTTTCTCAAAAGCAGAGTGTGTTTCTTGTAAAGCGAGCTAGAGTTTGTTTCCCAGTCCTAAATGGAGATGAATCACATGCAGTTTCTGGTCCTACGAGCAAGAGTTGTTTTCTGGTAAGGAAAGTCACTATTGCGCTCCCATTGCCCTACACAAGGCAAATAGCACTCACGTCTTTTCCCAGCAAGTACAGTGTATTGGACTGAACAGGAGCTACTGTTCTTGTCAGTTTCCTAAGCAGAGTTGAACTAGATATGGTCCGTGTGTGTAGGAAGCACAGTTCTTTTGTTCTGAGCAAGCTCACTGTTAGGACCCCATAGGAAACACAGTAGAGTAGAAGAGTGCTCTTTTCTCTAAAGCAGAGTGTGTTTCTTGTAAGGCGAGCTAGCGTTTGTATCCCAGTCCTAAATGGAGTGGAATCACATGCAGTTTCTGATCCTATGAGCAAGAGTTGTTTTCTGGTAAGGAAAGTCACTATTGCGCTCCCATTGCCCTACACAGTGCAAATAGCCCCACCTCTCTTCCCAGAAAGTACAGTGTATTGGACTGAAGAGGAGCTACTGTTCTTGTCAGTTTCCTAAGCAGAGTTGAACTAGATATGGCCCGTGTGTGTAGGAAGCACAGTTCTTATGTTCTGAGCAAGCTCACTGTTTGGACCCCATAGGAAACACAGTAGAGTAGAAGAGTGCTCTTTTCTCTAAAGCAGAGTGTGTTTCTTGTAAGGCGAGCTAGCGTTTGTTTCCCAGTCCTAAATGGAGTGGAATCACATGCAGTTTCTGGTCCTACGAGCAAGAGTTGTTTTCTGGTAAGGAAAGTCACTATTGCGCTCCCATTGCCATACACAGTGCAAATTGCACATGCGTCTGTTCCCAGCAAGTACAGTGTATCGGACTGAAGAGGAGCTACTGTTCTTTTCAGTTTTTTAAGCAGAGTTGAACTAGATATGGCCCGTGTGTGTAGGAAGCACAGTTCTTATGTTCTGAGCCATCTCACTGTTCTGGCCCTATAGGAAACACAGTAGAGTAGATGAGTGCTCTTTTCTCTAAAGCAGAGTGTGTTTCTTGTAAGGCGAGCTAGCGTTTGTTTCCCAGTCCTAAATGGAGTTGAATCACATGCAGTTTCTGGTTTTACGAACAAGAGTTGTTTTCTGGTAAGGAAAGTCACTATTGCGCTCCAAATGCCATATACACTGCAAATAGCACTCGCGTCTGTTCCCAGCAAGTACAGTGTATTGGACTGAATAGGAGCTACTGTTCTTGTCAGTTTCCTAAGTTGAGTTGAACTAGATATGGTCCATGTGTGTAGGAAGCACAGTTCTTTTGTTCTGAGCAAGGTCACTGTTCGGACCCCATAGGAAAAACAGTAGAGTAGAAGTGTGCTCTTTTCTCTAAAGCAGAGTGTGTTTCTTGTAAGGCGAGCTAGCCTTTGTTTCCCAGTCCTAATGGAGTGGAATCACATGCAGTTTCTGGTCCTACGAGCAAGAGTTGTTTTCTGGTAAGGAAAGTCACTATTGCGCTCCCATTGCCATACACAGTGCAAATAGCACATGCGTCTGTTCCCAGCAAGTACAGTGTATTGAGCTGAAGAGGAGCTACTGTTCTTGTCAGTTTCCTAAGCAGAGTTGAACTAGATATGGCCCGTGTGTGTAGGAAGCACAGTTCTTATGTTCTGAGCAAGCTCACTGTTCTGGCCCTACAGGAAACACAGTAGAGTAGAAGAGTGCTCTTTTCACTAAAGCAGAGTGTGTTTCTTGTGAGGCGAGCTCACGTTTGTTTCCCAGTCCTAAATGGAGTTGAGTCACATGCAGTTTTTGGTCCTACGAGCAAGAGTTGTTTTCTGGTAAGAAGAGGCACTATTGCGTTGCCATTGCCATACACAGGACAAATAGCACTGGCGTCTGTTCGCAGCAAGTACAGGGTATTGGACTGAAGAGGATCTACTGTTCTTGTCAGGTTCCTAAGCAGAGTTGAACTAGATATGGCCGTGTGTGTAGGAAGCACAGTTCTTTTGTTCTGAGCAAGCTCACTGTTTGGACCCCATAGGAAACACAGTAGAGTAGAAGAGTGCTCTTTTCTCTAAAGCAGAGTGTGTTTCTTGTAAGGCGAGCTAGCGTTTGTTTCCCAGTCCTAAATGGAGTGGAATCACATGCAGTTTCTGGTCCTACGAGCAAGAGTTGTTTTCTGGTAAGGATAGTCACTATTGCGCTCCCATTGCCATACACAGTGCAAATTGCACATGCGTCTGTTCCCAGCAAGTACAGTGTATCGGACTGAAGAGGAGCTACTGTTCTTTTCAGTTTTTTAAGCAGAGTTGAACTAGATATGGCCCGTGTGTGTAGGAAGCACAGTTCTTATGTTCTGAGAAAGCTCACTGTTCTGGCCCTATAGGAAACACAGTAGAGTAGAAGAGTGCTCTTTTCTCTAAAGCAGAGTGTGTTTCTTGTAAGGCAAGCTCGCATTTGTTTCCCAGACATAAATGGAGTTGAGTCACATGCAGTTTTTGGTCCTACGAGCAAGAGTTGTTTTCTGGTAAGAAGAGTCACTATTGCGCTCCAAATGCCATATACAGTGCAAATAGCACTCGCGTCTGTTCCCAGCAAGTACAGTGTATTGGAGTGAATAGGAGCTACTGTTCTTGTCAGTTTCCTAAGCAGAGTTTAACTAGATATGGTCCATGTGTGTGGGAAGCACAGTTATTTTGTTCTGAGCAAGCTCACTGTTTGGACCCCATAGGAAACACAGTGGAGTAGAAGAGTGCACTTTTCTCAAAAGCAGAGTGTGTTTCTTGTAAGGCGAGCTAGCTTTTGTTTCCCAGTCCTAAATGGAGTTGAATCACATGCAGTTTGTGGTCCTACGAGCAAGATTTGTTTTCTGGTAAGGAAAGTCACTATTGCGCTCCCATTGCCATACACAGTGCAAATAGCCCTCGCGTCTGTTCCCAGCAAGTACAGTGTATTGGACTGAAGAGGAGCTACTGTTCTTGTCAGTTTCCTAAGCAGAATTGAACTAGATATGACCCGTGTGTTTAGGAAGCACAGTTATTATGTTCTGAGCAAGCTCACTGTTCTGGCCCTATAGGAAACACAGTAGAGTAGAAGAGTGCTATTTTCTCTAAAGCAGAGTGTGTTTCTTGTAAGGCGAGCTAGAGTTTGTTTCCCAGTCCTAAATGGAGTTGAATCACATGCAGTTTCTGGTCATACGAGTAAGAGTTGTTTTCTGGTAAGAAGAGTCACTATTGTGTTCCCATTGTCATTCACAGGCCAAATAGCACTGGCGTCTGTTCCCAGCATGTACAGTGTATTGGACTGAAGACGATCTACTGTTCTTGTCAGGTTCCTAAGCAGAATTGAAATAGATATGGCCGTGTGTGTAGAAAGCACAGTTCTTTTGTTCTGAGCAAGCTCACTGTTTGGACCCCATAGGAAACACAGTAGAGTAGAAGAGTGCTCTTTTCTCAAAATCAGAGTGTGTTTCTTGTGAGGCGAGCTCGCGTTTGTTTCCCAGTCCTAAATGGAGTTGAGTCACATGCACTTTTTGGTCCTAGGAGCAAGAGTTGTTTTCTGGTAAGAAGAGGCACTATTGCGCTGCCATTGCCATACACAGGACAAATAGCACTGGCGTCTGTTCGCAGCAAGTACAGGGTATTGGACTGAAGAGGATCTACTGTTCTTGTCAGGTTCCTAAGCAGAGTTGAACTAGATATGGCCGTGTGTGTAGGAAGCACAGTTCTTTTTTTCTGAGCAAGCTCACTGTTCTGGCCCTACAGAAAACACAGTAGAGTAGAAGAGTGCTCTTTTCTCAAAAGCAGAGTGTGTTTCTTGTAAGGCGAGCTAGCGTTTGTTTCCCAGTCCTAAATGGAGTTGAATGGCATGCACTTTCTGGTCCTACGAGCAAGAGTTGTTTTCTGGTAAGGAAAGTCACTATTGCGCTCCCATTGCCGTACACAGTGCAAATAGCCCCACCTCTCTTCCCAGAAAGTACAGTGTATTGTACTGAAGAGGAGCTACTGTTCTTGTCAGTTTCCTAAGCAGAGTTGAACTAGATATGGCCCGTGTGTGTAGGAAGCACAGTTCTTTTTTTCTGAGCAAGCTCTCTGTTCTGGCCATATAGGAAACACAGTAGAGTAGAAGAGTGCTCTTTTCTCAAAAGCAGAGTGTGTTTCTTGTAAAGCGAGCTAGAGTTTGTTTCCCAGTCCTAAATGGAGTTGAATCACATGCAGTTTCTGGTCCTACGAGCAAGAGTTGTTTTCTGGTAAGGAAAGTCACTATTGTGCTCCCATTGCCCTACACAAGGCAAATAGCACTCGCGTCTTTTCCCAGCAAGTACAGTGTATTGGACTGAATAGGAGCTACTGTTCTTGTCAGTTTCCTAAGCAGAGTTGAACTAGATATGGTCCGTGTGTGTAGGAAGCACAGTTCTTTTGTTCTGAGCAAGCTCACTGTTAGGACCCCTTAGGAAACACAGTAGAGTAGAAGAGTGCTATTTTCTCTAAAGCAGAGTGTGTTTCTTGTAAGGCGAGCTAGAGTTTGTTTCCCAGTCCAAAATGGAGTTGAATCACATGCAGTTTCTGGTTTTACGAACAAGAGTTGTTTTCTGGTAAGGAAATTCACTATTGCGCTCCAAATGCCATATACACTGCAAATAGCACTCGTGTCTGTTCCCAGCAAGTACAGTGTATTGGACTGAATAGGAGCTACTGTTCTTGTCAGTTTCCTAAGTAGAGTTGAGCTAGATATGGTCCATGTGTGTAGGAAGCACAGTTCTTTTGTTCTGAGCAAGCTCACTGTTCGGACCCCATAGGAAAAACAGTAGAGTAGAAGTGTGCTCTTTTCTCTAAAGCAGAGTGTGTTTCTTGTAAGGCGAGCTAGCCTTTGTTTCCCAGTCCTAATGGAGTGGAATCACATGCAGTTTCTGGTCCTACGAGCAAGAGTTGTTTTCTGGTAAGGAAAGTCACTATTGCGCTCCCATTGCCATACACAGTGCAAATAGCACATGCGTCTGTTCCCAGCAAGTACAGTGTATCGGGCTGAAGAGGAGCTACTGTTCTTGTCAGTTTCCTAAGCAGAGTTGAACTAGATATGGCCCGTGTGTGTAGGAAGCACAGTTCTTATGTTCTGAGCAAGCTCACTGTTCTGGCCCTACAGGAAACACAGTAGAGTAGAAGAGTGCTCTTTTCTCTAAAGCAGAGTGTGTTTCTTGTGAGGCGAGCTCGCGTTTGTTTCCCAGTCCTAAATGGAGTTGAGTCACATGCAGTTTTTGGTCCTACGAGCAAGAGTTGTTTTCTGGTAAGAAGAGGCACTATTGCGCTGCCATTGCCATACACAGGACAAATAGCACTGGCGTCTGTTCGCAGCAAGTACAGGGTATTGGACTGAAGAGGATCTACTGTTCTTGTCAGGTTCCTAAGCAGAGTTGAACTAGATATGGCCGTGTGTGTAGGAAGCACAGTTCTTTTTTTCTGAGCAAGCTCACTGTTCTGGCCCTACAGGAAACACAGTAGAGTAGAAGAGTGCTCTTTTCTCAAAAGCAGAGTGTGTTTCTTGTAAGGCGAGCTAGCGTTTGTTTCCCAGTCCTAAATGGAGTTGAATCGCATGCACTTTCTGGTCCTATGAGCAAGAGTTGTTTTCTGGTAAGGAAAGTCACTATTGCGCTCCCATTGCCATATACAGGACAAATAACACTGTTGTCTGTTCCCAGCAATTACAGTGTATTGGACTGTAGAGGATCTACTGTTCTTGTCAGGTTCCTAAGCAGAATTGAACTAGGTATGGCTTTGTGTGTAGGAAGCACAGTTTTTAGTTCTGAGCAAGCTCACTGTTAAGACCCCATAGGAAACAAAGTAGAGTAGAAGAGTGCTCTTTTCTCAAAAGCAGATTGTGTTTCTTGTAAGGCGAGCTAGCGTTTGTTTCGTAGTCCTAACTGGAGTTCAATCACATGAAGTTTCCGGTCCTACGAGCAAGAGATGTTTTCTGGTAAGGAAAGTTACTATTGCGCTCCCATTGCCATACACAGTGCAAATAGCACTCGCCTCTGTTACAGCAATTACAGTGAATTGGACTGAATAGGAGCAACTGTTCTTGTCAGTTTCCTAAGCAGAGTTGAACGATATATGGCCCGTGTGTAGGAAGCACAGTTCTTTTGTTCTAAGCAAGCTCAGTGTTTGGACCCCTTAGGAAACACAGTAGAGTAGAAGAGTGCTCTTTTCTCTAACGCAGAGTGTTTTTCTAGTAAGACGAGTTCGCTTTTGTTTCCCAGTCCTAAATGGAGTTGAGTCACATGCAGTTTTAGGTCCCACGAGCAAGTGTTGTTTTCTGGTAAGAAGAGTCACTATTGCGCTCCAAATGCCATACACAGTGCAAATAGCACTCGCGTCTGTTTCCTTCATGTACAGTGTATTGGACTAAATAGGCGCTACTGTTCTTGTCAGTTTCCTCAGCAGAGTTGAACTAGATATGGTCCGTGTGTAGGAAGCACAGTTCTTTTGTTCTGAGCAAGCTCACTGTTCTGGCCCTATAGGAAACACAGTAGAGTAGAAGAGTGCTCTTTTCTCTAAAGCAGATTGTGTTTCTTGTAAGGCGAGCTAGTGTTTGTTTCCCAGTCCTAAATGGAGTTGAATCACATGCAGTTTCTGGTCCTATGAGCAAGAATTGTTTTATGGTAAGAAGAGTCACTATTGCTCTGCCATTGCCATACACAGTACGAATAGCACTGTTATCTCTTCCCAGCAGTACAGTGTATTGGACTGAAGAGGTTCTACTGTTCTTGTCAGGTTCCTAAGCAGAATTGAACTAGGTATGGCAGTGTGTGTAGGAACCCCTTTTTTTTTTGTTCTGAGCAAGCTCACTGTTCGGACCTCATAGGAAACACAGTAGAACAGAAGAGTGGTCTTTTCTCAAAAGCAGAGTGTGTTTCTTGTAAGGCGAGCTAGCGTTTGTTTCCTAGTCCTAAATGGAGTTCAAACACAGGCAGTTTCCGGTCCTACGAGCAAGAGTTGTTTTCTGGTAAGAAGAGTCAATATTGCACTGCCATTGCCATACACAGGACAAATAGCCCTGAAGTCTGTTCCCAGCAAGTACAGTGTATTGGACTGAAGAGGATCTACTGTTCTTGTCAGGTTCCTAAGCAGAATTGAACTAGATATGTCCGTGTGTGTAGGAAGCCCAGTTCTTTTGTTCTGAGCAAGTTCACTGTTCGGACAACTTAGGAAACACAGTAGATTAGAAGAGTGCTTTTTTCTCTAAATCAGAGTGTGTTTCTTGTAGGGCGAGCTAGTGTTTGTTTCCCAGTCCTAAATGGAGTTGAATCACATGCAGTTTCTGGTCCTACGAGCAAGAGTTGTTTTCTGGTAAGAAGAGTCACTATTGTGCTCCCATTGTCATACACAGGGCAAATAGCACTCCCGTCTGTTCCCAGCATGTACAGTGTATTGGACTGAAGAGGGTCTACTGTTCTTGTCAGGTTCCTAAGCAGAGTTGAACTAGATATGGCCGTGTGTGTAGGAAGCACATTTCTTTTGTTCTGAGCAAGCTCACTGTTCTGGCCGTATAGGAAAAACAGTAGAGTAGAAGAGTGCTCTTTTCTCTAAAGCAGATTGTGTTTCTTGTAAGGCGAGCTAACGTTTTATTCCCAGTCCTATATGGAGTTGAATCACATGCAGTTTCTGGTCCCACGAACAAGAGTTGTTTTCTGGTAAGGAAAGTCACTATTGCGCTCCCATTGCCATACACAATGCAAATAGCACTCGCGTCTGTTCCCAGCAAGTACAGTGTATCGGACTGAAGAGGAGCTACTGTTCTTGTCAGTTTCCTAAGCAGAGTTGAACGAGATATGTCCCGCTTGTGTAGGAAGCACAGTTCTTTTGTTCTGAGCAAGCTCACTGTATGGACCCCATAGGAAACACAGTAGAGTAGATGAGTGCTCTTTCCTCAAAGGCAGAGTGTGTTTCTTGGAAGGCAAGCAAGCGTTTGTTTCCCAGTCCGAAATGGAGTTGAGTCGCATGCAGTTTCTGGTCCTACGAGCAAGAGTTGTTTTCTGGTAAGACTAGTCACTATTGTGCTCCATTATCCATACACAGTGCAAATAGCACTCGCGTCTGTTCCCCGCACGTACAGTGTATTGGACTGAAGAGGAGCTACTGTTCTTGTCAGTTTCCTAAGCAGAGTTGAACTAGATGTGGCCCCTATGTAGAAAACACAGTTGTTTTGTTCTGAGCAAGCTCACTGTTCTGGCCCCATAGGAAACACAGTAGTGTAGAAGAGTGCTCTTTTCTCTAAAGCAGAGTGTGTTTCTTGTAAGGCGAGCTAAAGTTTGTTTCCCAGTCCTAAATGGAGTTGAATCACATGCAGTTTCTGTTCCACGAGCAAGAGTTGTTTTATGGTAAGAAGAGTCACTATTGTGCTGCCATTGCCATACACAGGACAAAGAGCACTGGCGTCTCTTCCCAGCAAGTACAGTGTATTGGACTGAAGAGTATCTACTGTTCTTGTCAGGTTCCTAAGCAGAATTGAACTAGATATGGCCGTGTGTGTAGGAAGCACAGTTCTTTTGTTCTGAGCAAGCTCGCTGTTCAGACCCCATAGGAAACACAATAGAGTAGAATTGTGCTCTTTTCTCAAAAGCAGAGTGTGTTTCTTGTAAGACGAGCTAGCGTTTGTTTCCCAGTCCTAAAGGGAGTTGAGTCACATGCAGTTTTTTGTCCTACGAGCAAGAGTTGTTTTCTGGTAAGAAGAGTCACTATTGTGCTCCAATAGCCATACACAGTGCAAATAGCACTCGCGTCTGTTCCTAGCAAGTACAGTGTATCAGACTGAAGCGGAGCTACTGTTCTTGTCAGTTTCCTAAGCAGAGTTGAACTATATATGGCCCGTGTGTAGGAAGCACAGTTCTTTTGTTCTGAGCAAGCTCACTGTTCTGGCCCTATAGGAAACACAGTAGAGTAGAAGAGTGTTCTTTTCTCTAAAGCAGAGTGTTTTTCTTGTAAGGCGAGCTAGCGTTTGTTTCCCAGTCCTAAATGGAGTTGAATCACATGCAGTTTCTGGTCCTACGAGCAAGAGTTGTTTTATGGTAAGAAGAGTCACTATTACGCTCCCATTGCCATACACAGGACAAATAGCACTGTTGTCTGTTCCCAGCAAATACAGTGTATCGGACTGAAGAGGAGCTACTGTTCTTGTCAGTTTCCTAAGCAGAGTTGAACTTGATATGGTCGGTGTGTGTAGGAAGCACAGTTCTTTTGATCTGAGCAAGCTCACTGTTCTGGCCCTATAGGAAACACAGTAGAGTAGAAGAGTGCTCTTTTCTGTAAAGCAGAGTGTGTTTCTTGCAAGGCGAGCTCGCGTTTGTTTCCCAGTCCTAAATTGAGTTGAGTCACATGCAGTTTTTGGAACTACGAGCAAGAGTTTTTTTCTGGTAAGAAGTGTCACTATTGCGCTCCAAATGCCATATACAGTGCAAATAGCACTCGTGTCTGTTCCCAGTAAGTACAGTGTATTGGACTGAATAGGAGCTACTGTTCTTGTAAGTTTCCTAAGTAGAGTTGAACTAGATATGGTCCGTGTGTGTAGGAAGCACAGTTCTTTTGTTCTGAGCAAGCTCACTGTTTGGACCCCATAGGAAACACAGTAGAGTAGAAGAGTGCTCTTTTCTCAAAAGCAGAGTGTTTTTCTTGTAAGGTGAGCTAGCGTTTGTTTCCCAGTCTAAATGGAGTTGAATCCCATGCAGTTTCTGGTCCTACGAGCAAGAGTTGTTTTCGGGTAAGGAAGTCACTATTGCGCTCACATTGCCATACATAGTGCAAATAGCACTCGCGTCTGTTCCCAGCAAGTACAGTGTGTCGGGCTGAAGAGCAGCTACTGTTCTTGTCAGTTTCCTAAGCAGAGTTGAACTAGATATGGCCCATGTGTGTAGGAAGCAAAGTTCTTTTGTTCAGAGCAAGCTCACTGTTCGGACCCCATAGAAAACACAGTAGAGTAGAAGAGTGCTCTTTTCTCAAAAGCAGAGTGTGTTTCATATAAGGCGAGCTAGCATTTGTTTCCCAGTCCTAAATGGAGTTGAATCCCATGCCTTTTGTTGTCCTACGAGCAAGAGTTGTTTTCTGGTAAGGAAAGTCACTATTGTGCTCCCATTGCCATCCACAGTGCCAATAGCACTCTCGTCTGTTCCCAGCAAGTACAGTGTATCGGACTGAAGAGGAGCTACTGTTCTTGTCAGTGTCCTAAGCAGAGTTGAACTAGTTATGGTCCATGTGTGTAGGAAGCACAGTTCTTTGTTCTGAGCAAGCTCACTTTTTGGACCCCATAGGAAACACAGTAGAGTAGAAGAGTGCTCTTTTCTCAAAAGTAGAGAGTGTTTCTTGTAAGGCGAGGTAGCATTTGTTTCCCAGTCATAAATGGAGTTGAATCACATGCCTTTTGTGGTCCTACGAGCAAGAGTTGTTTTCTGGTAAGGAAAGTCACTATTGCGCTCCCATTTCCACACACAGTGCAAATAGCACTCGCATCTGTTCCCACCAAGTACAGTGCATCAGACTGAAGAGGAGCTACTGTTCTTGTCAGTTTCCTAAGCAGTGTTGAACTAGATATGGCCCATGTGTGTAGGAAGCACAGTACTTTTGTTCTGAGCAATCTCACTGTTCGGACCCCATAGGAAACACAGTAGAGTAGAAGAGTGCTCTTTTCTCAAAAGCAGAGTGTGTTTCATGTAAGGCGAGCTAGCATTTGTTTCCCAGTCCTAAACGGAGTTGATCACATGCAGTTTCTGGTCCTAAGAGCAAGAGTTGTTTTCTGGTAAGGAAAGTCACTATTGTGCTCCCTTTGCCATACACAGTGCAAATAGCACTCGCGTCTGTTCCCAGCAAGTACACTGTATCGGACTGAAGAGGAGCTACTGTTCTTGTCAGTTTCCTAAGCAGAGTTGAACTAGATATCGCCCTTGTGTGTAGGAAGCACAGTTCATTTGTTCTGAGCAAGCTCACTGTTCTGGCCCTATAGGAAACACAGTAGAGTAGAAGAGTGCTCTTTTCTCAAAAGCAGAGTGTGTTTCTTGTAAGGCGAGCTAGAGTTTGTTTCCCAGTCTTAAATGGAGTTGAGTCACATGCAGTTTTTTGTCCTACGAGCAAGAGTTGTTTTCTGGTAAGAAGAGTCACTATTGTGCTTCATTTGCCATACACAGTGCAAGTAGCACTCGCGTCTGTTCTCAGCAAGTACAGTGTATCGGACTGAAGAGGAGCTACTGTTCTTGTCAGTTTCTGAAGCAGAGTTGAACTAGATATGATCCGTGTGTGTAGGAAGCACAGTTCTTTTGTTCTAAGCAAGCTCACTGTTTGAACCCCATAGGAAACACAGTAGAGTAGAAGAGTGCTCTTTTCTCAAAAGCAGAGTGTGTTTCTTGTAAGGCGAGCTTGCGTTTGTTTCCCAGTCCTAGATGGAGTTGAGTCACATGCAGTTTTTTTGTCCTACGAGCAAAAGTTGTTTTCTTGTATGAAGAGTCACTACTGCGCTCTCATTGCCATACACAGTGCAAATAGCACTCGCGTCTGCTCCCTGCAAGTACAGAGTATTGGACTGAAGAGGAGCTCCTGTTCTTGTCAGTTTCCTAAGCAGAGTTGAACTAGATATGGCCCGTGTGTGTAGGAAGCACAGTTCTTTTGTTCAGAGCAAGCTCACTGTTCGGACCCCATAGAAAACACAGTAGAGTAGAAGAGTGCTCTTTTCTCAAAAGCAGAGTGTGTTTCATATAAGGCGAGCTAGCATTTGTTTCCCAGTCCTAAATGTAGTTGAATCACATGCCTTTTGTTGTCCTACGAGCAAGAGTTGTTTTCTGGTAAGGAAAGTCACTATTGCGCTCCCATTGCCATCCACAGTGCCAATAGCACTCTCGTCTGTTCCCAGCAAGTACAGTGTATCGGACTGAAGAGGAGCTACTGTTCTTGTCAGTGTCCTAAGCAGAGTTGAACTAGTTATGGTCCATGTGTGTAGGAAGCACAGTTCTTTGTTCTGAGCAAGCTCACTTTTTGGACCCCATAGGAAACACAGTAGAGTAGAAGAGTGCTCTTTTCTCAAAAGTAGAGAGTGTTTCTTGTAAGGCGAGCTAGCATTTGTTTCCCAGTCATAAATGGAGTTGAATCACATGCCTTTTGTGGTCCTACGAGCAAGAGTTGTTTTCTGGTAAGGAAAGTCACTATTGCGCTCCCATTGCCACACACAGTGCAAATAGCACTCGCATCTGTTCCCACCAAGTACAGTTTATCAGACTGAAGAGGAGCTACTGTTCTTGTCAGTTTCCTAAGCAGAGTTGAACTAGATATGGCCCATGTGTGTAGGAAGCACAGTTCTTTTGTTCTGAGCAATCTCACTGTTCGGACCCCATAGGAAACACAGTAGAGTAGAAGAGTGCTCTTTTCTCAAAAGCAGAGTGTGTTTCATGTAAGGCGAGCTAGCATTTGTTTCCCAGTCCTAAACGGAGTTGATCACATGCAGTTTCTGGTCCTAAGAGCAAGAGTTGTTTTCTGGTAAGGAAAGTCACTATTGTGCTCCCTTTGCCATACACAGTGCAAATAGCACTCGCGTCTGTTCCCAGCAAGTACACTGTATCGGACTGAAGAGGAGCTACTGTTCTTGTCAGTTTCCTAAGCAGAGTTGAACTAGATATGGCCCTTGTGTGTATGAAGCACAGTTCATTTGTTCTGAGCAAGCTCACTGTTCTGGCCCTATAGGAAAGACAGTAGAGTAGAAGAGTGCTCTTTTCTCAAAAGCAGAGTGTGTTTCTTGTAAGGCGAGCTAGAGTTTGTTTCCCAGTCTTAAATGGAGTTGAGTCACATGCAGTTTTTTGTCCTACGAGCAAGAGTTGTTTTCTGGTAAGAAGAGTCACTATTGTGCTTCAATTGCCATACACAGTGCAAGTAGCACTCGCGTCTGTTCTCAGCAAGTACAGTGTATCGGACTGAAGAGGAGCTACTGTTCTTGTCAGTTTCTGAAGCAGAGTTGAACTAGATATGATCCGTGTGTGTAGGAAGCACAGTTCTTTTGTTCTAAGCAAGCTCACTGTTTGGACCCCATAGGAAACACAGTAGAGTAGAAGAGTGCTCTTTTCTCAAAAGCAGAGTGTGTTTCATGTAAGGCGAGCTAGCATTTGTTTCCCAGTCCTAAACGGAGTTGAATCACATGAAGTTTCTGGTCCTACGAGCAAGAGTTGTTTTCTGGTAAGGAAAGTCACTATTGCGCTCCCTTTGCCATACACAGTGCAAATAGCACTCGTGTCTGTTCCCAGCAAGTACACTGTATCGGACTGAAGAGGAGCTACTGTTCTTGTCAGTTTCCTAAGCAGAGTTGAACTAGATATGGCCCTTGTGTGTAGGAAGCACAGTTCTTTTGTTCTGAGCAAGCTCACTGTTCTGGCCCTATAGGAAACACAGTAGAGTAGAAGAGTGCTCTTTTCTCTAAAGTAGAGTGGGTTTCTTGTAAGGCGAGCTCCCGTTTGTTTCCCAGTCCTAAATGGAGTTGATCACATGCAGTTTCTGGTCCTACGAGCAAGAGTTGTTTTCTGGTAAGGAAAGTCACTATTGCGCTCACCATTTCCACACACAGTGCAAATAGCACTCGCATCTGTTCCCACCAAGTACAGTGTATAAGACTGAAGAGGTGCTACTGTTCTTGTCAGTTTCCTAAGCAGAGTTGAACTAGTTATGGTCCATGTGTGTAGGAAGCACTGTTTTTGTTCTGAGCAAGCTCACTTTTTTGACCCCTTAGGAAACACAGTAGAGTAGAAGAGTGCTCTTTTCTCAAAAGTAGAGAGTGTTTCTCGTAAGGCGAGCTAGCGTTTGTTTCCCAGTCCTAAATGGAGTTGAATCCCATGCAGTTTCTGGTACTACGAGCAAGAGTTGTTTTCTGGTAAGAAGAGTCACTATTGCGCTGCCATTGCCATACACAGGACAAATAGCACTGTCGTCTGTTAGCAGCAAGTACAGTGTATTGGACTGAAGAGGATCTACTGTTATTGTCAAGTTCCTAATCAGAATTGAACTAGATATGGCCGTGTGTAGGAAGCACAGTTTTTTTGTTCTGAGCAAGCTCACTGTTTGGACCTCATAGGAAACACAGTAGAGTAGAAGAGTGCTCTTTTCTCAAAAGCAGAGTGTGTTTCATGTAAGGGTAGCCAGTGTTTGTTTCCCAGTCCTAAATTGAGTTGAATCACATGCAGTTTGTGGTCCTACGAGCAAGAGTTGTTTTCTGGTAAGGAAAGTCACTATTGCGCTCCCATTGCCATACACAGTGCAAATAGCACTCGCGTCTGTTCCCAGCAAGTACAGTGTATGGGACTGAAGAGGAGCTACTGTTCTTGTCAGTGTCCTAAGCAGAGTTGAACTAGTTAGGGTCCATGTGTATAGGAAGCACAGTTCTTGTTCCGAGCAAGCTCACTTTTTGGACCCCATAGGAAACACAGTAGAGTAGAAGAGTGCTCTTTTCTCAAAAGCAGAGTGTGTTTCTTGTAAGGCGAGCTAGCGTTTGTTTCCCAGTACTAAATGGAGTTGAATCACATGCAGTTTCTGGTCCTACGAGCAAGAGTTGTTTTCTGGTAAGGAAAGTCACTATTGCACTCCCATTGCCATACACAGTGCAAATAGCCCTCCCGTCTGTTCCCAGCAAGTACAGTGTATTGGACTAAAGAGGAGCTACTGTTCTTCTCAGTTTCCTAAGCAGAGTTGAACTACATATGGTCCTTGTGTGTAGGAAGCACAGTTCTTTTGTTCTGAGCAAACTCACTGTTTGGACCCCATGGGAAACACAGTAGAGTAGAAGAGTGCTCTTTTCTCTAAAGCAAAGTGTGTTTCTTGTAAGGCGAGCTAGCGTTTGTTTCCCAGTCCTAAATGGAGGGGAATCACATGCAGTTTCTGGTCCTACGATCAAGAGTTGTTTAATGGTAAGAATAGTCACTATTGCGCTGCCATTGCCATACACAGGACAAATTGCACTGGCGTCTGTTCCCAGCAAGTTCAGTGTATTGGACTAAAGAGGATCTACTGTTCTTGTCAGGTTCCTAAGCAGAATTGAACTAGATATGGCCGTGTGTGTAGGAAGCACAGTTCTTTTGTTCTGAGCAAGCTCACTGTTCTGGCCCTATAGGAAACACAGTAGAGTAGAAGAGTGCTCTTTTCTCAAAAGCAGAGTGTGTTTCTTGTAAGGCGAGCTTGCGTTTGTTTCCCAGTCCTAGATGGAGTTGAGTCACATGCAGTTTTTTTGTCCTATGAGCAAAAGTTGTTTTCTTGTATGAAGAGTCACTACTGCGCTCTCATTGCCATACACAGTGCAAATAGCACTCGCGTCTGCTCCCTGCAAGTACAGAGTATTGGACTGAAGAGGAGCTCCTGTTCTTGTCAGTTTCCTAAGCAGAGTTGAACTAGATATGATCCGTGTGTGTAGGAAGCACAGTTCTTTTGTTCTGAGCAAACTCACTGTTCGGACCCCATAGGAAACACAGTAGAGTAGAAGAGGGCTCTTTTCTCTAAAGCAGAGTGTGTTTCTTGTAAGGCGAGCTCGCGTTTGTTTTCCAGTCCTAAATGGAGTTGATCACATGCAGTTTCTGGTCCTACGAGCAAGAGTTGTTTTCTGGTAAGGAAAGTCACTATTGCGCTCCCATTGCCATCCACAGTGCAAAAAGCACTCGCGTCTGTTCCCAGCAAGTACAGTGTATCGGACTGAAGAGGAGCTACTGTTCTTGTCAGTTTCCTAAGCAGAGTTGAACTAGATATGGCCCTTGTGTGTAGGAAGCACAGTTCTTTTGTTCTGAGCAAGCTCACTGTTCTGGCCCTATAGGAAACACAGTAGAGTAGAAGAGTGCTCTTTTCTCTAAAGCAGAGTGTGTTTCTCGTAAAGCGAGCTCGCGTTTGTTTCCCAGTCCTAAATGGAGTTGAATCACATGCAGTTTGTGGTCCTACGAGCAAGAGTTGTTTTCTGGTAAGGAAAGTCACTATTGCGCTCCCATTTCCACACACAGTGCAAATAGCACTCGCATCTGTTCCCACCAAGTACAGTGTATAAGACTGAAGAGGAGCTACTGTTCTTGTCAGTGTCCTAAGCAGAGTTGAACTAGTTATGGTCCATGTGTGTAGGAAGCACTGTTTTTGTTCTGAGCAAGCTCACTTTTTTGACCCCATAGGAAACACAGTAGAGTAGAAGAGTGCTCTTTTCTCAAAAGTAGAGAGTGTTTCTCGTAAGGCGAGCTAGCATTTGTTTCCCAGTCATAAATGGAGTTGAATCACATGCAGTGTGTGGTCCTACGAGCAAGAGTTGTTTTCTGGTAAGGAAAGTCATTATTGCGCTCCCATTGCCACACACAGTCCAAATAGCACTCGCATCTGTTCCCACCAAGTACAGTGTATAAGACTGAAGAGGAGCTACTGTTCTTGTCAGTGTCCTAAGCAGAGTTGAACTAGTTATGGTCCATGTGTGTAGGAAGCACTGTTTTTGTTCTGAGCAAGCTCACTTTTTTGACCCCATAGGAAACACAGTAGAGTAGAAGAGTGCTCCTTTCTCAAAAGTAGAGAGTGTTTCTCGTAAGGCGAGCTAGCATTTGTTTCCCAGTCATAAATGGAGTTGAATCACATGCAGTTTGTGGTCCTACGAGCAAGAGTTGTTTTCTGGTAAGGAAAGTCATTATTGCGCTCCCATTGCCACACACAGTGCAAATAGCACTCGCATCTGTTCCCACCAAGTACAGTGTATAAGACTGAAGAGGAGCTACTGTTCTTGTCAGTTTCCTAAGCAGAGTTGAACTAGATATGGACCATGTGTGTAGGAAGCACAGTTCTTTTGTTCTGAGCAAGCTCACTCTTTGGACCCCATAGGAAACACAGTAGAGTAGAAGAGTGCTCTTTTCTCTAAAGCAGAGTGTGTTTCTTGTAAGGCGAGCTAGCGTTTGTTTCCCAGTCCTAAATGGAGTTGAATCCCATGCAGTTTCTGGTACTACGAGCAAGAGTTGTTTTCTGGTAAGAAGAGTCACTATTGCGCTGCCATTGCCATACACAGGACAAATAGCACTGTCGTCTGTTAGCAGCAAGTACAGTGTATTGGACTGAAGAGGATCTACTGTTATTGTCAAGTTCCTAATCAGAATTGAACTAGATATGGCCCTGTGTAGGAAGCACAGTTTTTTTGTTCTGAGCAAGCTCACTGTTTGGACCCCATAGGAAACACAGTAGAGTAGAAGAGTGCTCTTTTCTCAAAAGCAGAGTGTGTTTCATGTAAGGGTAGCCAGTGTTTGTTTCCCAGTCCTAAATTGAGTTGAATCACATGCAGTTTGTGGTCCTACGAGCAAGAGTTGTTTTCTGGTAAGGAAAGTCACTATTGCGCTCTCATTGCAATACACAGGACAAATAGCACTGGCGTCTGTTCCCAGCAAGTACAGTGTATCGGACTGAAGAGGAGCTACTGTTTTTTTTAGTTTCCTAAGTAGAATTGAACTAGATATGGCCCGTGTGTGTAGGAAGCACAGTTCTTATGTTCTGAGCAAGCTCACTGTTCTGGCCCTATAGGAAACACTGTAGAGTAGAAGAGTGCTCTTTTCTCTAAAGCAGAGTGTGTTTCTTGTAAGGCGAGCTAGCGTTTGTTTCCTAGTCCTAAATGGAGTTGAATCACATGCAGTTTCTGGTCCTACGAACAAGAGGTGTTTTCTGGTAAGGAAAGTCACTATTGTGCTCCCATTGCCATACACAGTGCAAATAGCACTCGCGTCTGTTCCCAGCAAGTACAGTGTATTGGACTGAATAGGTGCTACTGTTCTTGTCAGTTTCCTAAGCAGACTTGAACTAGATATGGCCGTGTGTGTAGGAAGCACAGTTTTTTTTTGTTCTGAGCAAGCTCACTGTTCGGACCCCATAGGATACACAGTAGAGTAGAAGAGTGCTCTTTTCTCAAAAGCAGAGTGTGTTTCTTGTAAGGCAAGCTAGCGTTTGTTTCCCAGTCTTAAATGGAGTTGAGTCACATGCAGTTTTTTGTCCTACGAGCAAGAGTTTTTTTCTGGTAAGAAGAGTCACTATTGTGCTTCAATTGCCATACACAGTGCAAGTAGCACTCGCGTCTGTTCTCAGCAAGTACAGTGTATCGGACTGAAGAGGAGCTACTGTTCTTGTCAGTTTCTGAAGCAGAGTTGAACTAGATATGATCCGTGTGTGGAGGAAGCACAGTTCTTTTGTTCTAAGCAAGCTCACTGTTTGGACCCCATAGGAAACACAGTAGAGTAGAAGAGTGCTCTTTTCTCAAAAGCAGAGTGTGTTTCATGTAAGGCGAGCTAGCATTTGTTTCCCAGTCCTAAACGGAGTTGAATCACATGAAGTTTCTGGTCCTACGAGCAAGAGTTGTTTTCTGGTAAGGAAAGTCACTATTGCGCTCCCTTTGCCATACACAGTGCAAATAGCACTCGTGTCTGTTCCCAGCAAGTACACTGTATCGGACTGAAGAGGAGCTACTGTTCTTGTCAGTTTCCTAAGCAGAGTTGAACTAGATATGGCCCTTGTGTGTAGGAAGCACAGTTCTTTTGTTCTGAGCAAGCTCACTGTTCTGGCCCTATAGGAAACACAGTAGAGTAGAAGAGTGCTCTTTTCTCTAAAGTAGAGTGTGTTTCTTGTAAGGCGAGCTCCCGTTTGTTTCCCAGTCCTAAATGGAGTTGATCACATGCAGTTTCTGGTCCTACGAGCAAGAGTTGTTTTCTGGTAAGGAAAGTCACTATTGCGCTCCCTTTGCCATACACAGTGCAAATAGCACTCGTGTCTGTTCCCAGCAAGTACACTGTATCGGACTGAAGAGGAGCTACTGTTCTTGTCAGTTTCCTAAGCAGAGTTGAACTAGATATGGCCCTTGTGTGTAGGAAGCACAGTTCTTTTGTTCTGAGCAAGCTCACTGTTTGGACCCCATAGGAAACACAGTAGAGTAGAAGAGTGCTCTTTTCTCTAAAGCAAAGTGTGTTTCTTGTAAGGCGAGCTAGCGTTTGTTTCCCAGTCCTAAATGGAGGGGAATCACATGCAGTTTCTGGTCCTACGATCAAGAGTTGTTTTATGGTAAGAATAGTCACTATTGCGCTGCCATTGCCATACACAGGACAAATTGCACTGGCGTCTGTTCCCAGCAAGTTCAGTGTATTGGACTAAAGAGGATCTACTGTTCTTGTCAGGTTCCTAAGCAGAATTGAACTAGATATGGCCGTGTGTGTAGGAAGCACAGTTCTTTTGTTCTGAGCAAGCTCACTGTTTGGACCCCATAGGAAACACAGTAGAGTAGAAGAGTGCTCTTTTCTCAAAAGCAGAGTGTGTTTCATGTAAGGGTAGCCAGTGTTTGTTTCCCAGTCCTAAATTGAGTTGAATCACATGCAGTTTGTGGTCCTACGAGCAAGAGTTGTTTTCTGGTAAGGAAAGTCACTATTGCGCTCTCATTGCAATACACAGGACAAATAGCACTGGCGTCTGTTCCCAGCAAGTACAGTGTATCGGACTGAAGAGGAGCTACTGTTTTTTTTAGTTTCCTAAGTAGAATTGAACTAGATATGGCCCGTGTGTGTAGGAAGCACAGTTCTTATGTTCTGAGCAAGCTCACTGTTCTGGCCCTATAGGAAACACTGTAGAGTAGAAGAGTGCTCTTTTCTCTAAAGCAGAGTGTGTTTCTTGTAAGGCGAGCTAGCGTTTGTTTCCTAGTCCTAAATGGAGTTGAATCACATGCAGTTTCTGGTCCTACGAACAAGAGGTGTTTTCTGGTAAGGAAAGTCACTATTGTGCTCCCATTGCCATACACAGTGCAAATAGCACTCGCGTCTGTTCCCAGCAAGTACAGTGTATTGGACTGAATAGGTGCTACTGTTCTTGTCAGTTTCCTAAGCAGACTTGAACTAGATATGGCCGTGTGTGTAGGAAGCACAGTTTTTTTTGTTCTGAGCAAGCTCACTGTTCGGACCCCATAGGATACACAGTAGAGTAGAAGAGTGCTCTTTTCTCAAAAGCAGAGTGTGTTTCTTGTAAGGCAAGCTAGCGTTTGTTTCCCAGTCTTAAATGGAGTTGAGTCACATGCAGTTTTTTGTCCTACGAGCAAGAGTTTTTTTCTGGTAAGAAGAGTCACTATTGTGCTTCAATTGCCATACACAGTGCAAGTAGCACTCGCGTCTGTTCTCAGCAAGTACAGTGTATCGGACTGAAGAGGAGCTACTGTTCTTGTCAGTTTCTGAAGCAGAGTTGAACTAGATATGATCCGTGTGTGGAGGAAGCACAGTTCTTTTGTTCTAAGCAAGCTCACTGTTTGGACCCCATAGGAAACACAGTAGAGTAGAAGAGTGCTCTTTTCTCAAAAGCAGAGTGTGTTTCATGTAAGGCGAGCTAGCATTTGTTTCCCAGTCCTAAACGGAGTTGAATCACATGAAGTTTCTGGTCCTACGAGCAAGAGTTGTTTTCTGGTAAGGAAAGTCACTATTGCGCTCCCTTTGCCATACACAGTGCAAATAGCACTCGTGTCTGTTCCCAGCAAGTACACTGTATCGGACTGAAGAGGAGCTACTGTTCTTGTCAGTTTCCTAAGCAGAATTGAACTAGATATGGCCCTTGTGTGTAGGAAGCACAGTTCTTTTGTTCTGAGCAAGCTCACTGTTTGGACCCCATAGGAAACACAGTAGAGTAGAAGAGTGCTCTTTTCTCTAAAGCAAAGTGTGTTTCTTGTAAGGCGAGCTAGCGTTTGTTTCCCAGTCCTAAATGGAGGGGAATCACATGCAGTTTCTGGTCCTACGATCAAGAGTTGTTTTATGGTAAGAATAGTCACTATTGCGCTGCCATTGCCATACACAGGACAAATTGCACTGGCGTCTGTTCCCAGCAAGTTCAGTGTATTGGACTAAAGAGGATCTACTGTTCTTGTCAGGTTCCTAAGCAGAATTGAACTAGATATGGCCGTGTGTGTAGGAAGCACAGTTCTTTTGTTCTGAGCAAGCTCACTGTTTGGACCCCATAGGAAACACAGTAGAGTAGAAGAGTGCTCTTTTCTCAAAAGCAGAGTGTGTTTCATGTAAGGGTAGCCAGTGTTTGTTTCCCAGTCCTAAATTGAGTTGAATCACATGCAGTTTGTGGTCCTACGAGCAAGAGTTGTTTTCTGGTAAGGAAAGTCACTATTGCGCTCTCATTGCAATACACAGGACAAATAGCACTGGCGTCTGTTCCCAGCAAGTACAGTGTATCGGACTGAAGAGGAGCTACTGTTTTTTTTAGTTTCCTAAGTAGAATTGAACTAGATATGGCCCGTGTGTGTAGGAAGCACAGTTCTTATGTTCTGAGCAAGCTCACTGTTCTGGCCCTATAGGAAACACTGTAGAGTAGAAGAGTGCTCTTTTCTCTAAAGCAGAGTGTGTTTCTTGTAAGGCGAGCTAGCGTTTGTTTCCTAGTCCTAAATGGAGTTGAATCACATGCAGTTTCTGGTCCTACGAACAAGAGGTGTTTTCTGGTAAGGAAAGTCACTATTGTGCTCCCATTGCCATACACAGTGCAAATAGCACTCGCGTCTGTTCCCAGCAAGTACAGTGTATTGGACTGAATAGGTGCTACTGTTCTTGTCAGTTTCCTAAGCAGACTTGAACTAGATATGGCCGTGTGTGTAGGAAGCACAGTTTTTTTTGTTCTGAGCAAGCTCACTGTTCGGACCCCATAGGATACACAGTAGAGTAGAAGAGTGCTCTTTTCTCAAAAGCAGAGTGTGTTTCTTGTAAGGCAAGCTAGCGTTTGTTTCCCAGTCTTAAATGGAGTTGAGTCACATGCAGTTTTTTGTCCTACGAGCAAGAGTTTTTTTCTGGTAAGAAGAGTCACTATTGTGCTTCAATTGCCATACACAGTGCAAGTAGCACTCGCGTCTGTTCTCAGCAAGTACAGTGTATCGGACTGAAGAGGAGCTACTGTTCTTGTCAGTTTCTGAAGCAGAGTTGAACTAGATATGATCCGTGTGTGGAGGAAGCACAGTTCTTTTGTTCTAAGCAAGCTCACTGTTTGGACCCCATAGGAAACACAGTAGAGTAGAAGAGTGCTCTTTTCTCAAAAGCAGAGTGTGTTTCATGTAAGGCGAGCTAGCATTTGTTTCCCAGTCCTAAACGGAGTTGAATCACATGAAGTTTCTGGTCCTACGAGCAAGAGTTGTTTTCTGGTAAGGAAAGTCACTATTGCGCTCCCTTTGCCATACACAGTGCAAATAGCACTCGTGTCTGTTCCCAGCAAGTACACTGTATCGGACTGAAGAGGAGCTACTGTTCTTGTCAGTTTCCTAAGCAGAGTTGAACTAGATATGGCCCTTGTGTGTAGGAAGCACAGTTCTTTTGTTCTGAGCAAGCTCACTGTTTGGACCCCATAGGAAACACAGTAGAGTAGAAGAGTGCTCTTTTCTCTAAAGCAAAGTGTGTTTCTTGTAAGGCGAGCTAGCGTTTGTTTCCCAGTCCTAAATGGAGGGGAATCACATGCAGTTTCTGGTCCTACGATCAAGAGTTGTTTTATGGTAAGAATAGTCACTATTGCGCTGCCATTGCCATACACAGGACAAATTGCACTGGCGTCTGTTCCCAGCAAGTTCAGTGTATTGGACTAAAGAGGATCTACTGTTCTTGTCAGGTTCCTAAGCAGAATTGAACTAGATATGGCCGTGTGTGTAGGAAGCACAGTTCTTTTGTTCTGAGCAAGCTCACTGTTCTGGCCCTATAGGAAACACAGTAGAGTAGAAGAGTGCTCTTTTCTCAAAAGCAGAGTGTGTTTCTTGTAAGGCGAGCTTGCGTTTGTTTCCCAGTCCTAGATGGAGTTGAGTCACATGCAGTTTTTTTGTCCTACGAGCAAAAGTTGTTTTCTTGTATGAAGAGTCACTACTGCGCTCTCATTGCCATACACAGTGCAAATAGCACTCGCGTCTGCTCCCTGCAAGTACAGAGTATTGGACTGAAGAGGAGCTCCTGTTCTTGTCAGTTTCCTAAGCAGAGTTGAACTAGATATGATCCGTGTGTGTAGGAAGCACAGTTCTTTTGTTCTGAGCAAACTCACTGTTCGGACCCCATAGGAAACACAGTAGAGTAGAAGAGGGCTCTTTTCTCTAAAGCAGAGTGTGTTTCTTGTAAGGCGAGCTCGCGTTTGTTTCCCAGTCCTAAATGGAGTTGATCACATGCAGTTTCTGGTCCTACGAGCAAGAGTTGTTTTCTGGTAAGGAAAGTCACTATTGCGCTCCCATTGCCATCCACAGTGCAAATAGCACTCGCGTCTGTTCCCAGCAAGTACAGTGTATCGGACTGAAGAGGAGCTACTGTTCTTGTCAGTTTCCTAAGCAGAGTTGAACTAGATATGGCCCTTGTGTGTAGGAAGCACAGTTCTTTTGTTCTGAGCAAGCTCACTGTTCTGGCCCTATAGGAAACACAGTAGAGTAGAAGAGGGCTCTTTTCTCTAAAGCAGAGTGTGTTTCTCGTAAGGCGAGCTCGCGTTTGTTTCCCAGTCCTAAATGGAGTTGAATCACATGCAGTTTGTGGTCCTACGATCAAGAGTTGTTTCCTGGTAAGGAAAGTCACTATTGCGCTCCCATTTCCACACACAGTGCAAATAGCACTCGCATCTGTTCCCACCAAGTACAGTGTATAAGACTGAAGAGGAGCTACTGTTCTTGTCAGTGTCCGAAGCAGAGTTGAACTAGTTATGGTCCATGTGTGTAGGAAGCACTGTTTTTGTTCTGAGCAAGCTCACTTTTTTGACCCCATAGGAAACACAGTAGAGTAGAAGAGTGCTCTTTTCTCAAAAGTAGAGAGTGTTTCTCATAAGGCGAGCTAGCATTTGTTTCCCAGTCATAAATGGAGTTGAATCACATGCAGTGTGTGGTCCTACGAGCAAGAGTTGTTTTCTGGTAAGAAGAGTCACTATTGCGCTCCAAATGCCATATACAGTGCAAATAGCACTCGCGTCTGTTCCCAGCAAGTACAGTGTATTGGAGTGAATAGGAGCTACTGTTCTTGTCAGTTTCCTAAGCAGAGTTTAACTAGATATGGTCCATGTGTGTGGGAAGCACAGTTATTTTGTTCTGAGCAAGCTCACTGTTTGGACCCCATAGGAAACACAGTGGAGTAGAAGAGTGCACTTTTCTCAAAAGCAGAGTGTGTTTCGTTTAAGGCGAGCTAGCGTTTGTTTCCCAGTCCTAAATGGAGTTGAATCACATGCAGTTTGTGGTCCTACGAGCAAGATTTGTTTTCTGGTAAGGAAAGTCACTATTGCGCTCCCATTGCCATACACAGTGCAAATAGCCCTCGCGTCTGTTCCCAGCAAGTACAGTGTATTGGACTGAAGAGGAGCTACTGTTCTTGTCAGTTTCCTAAGCAGAATTGAACTAGATATGACCCGTGTGTTTAGGAAGCACAGTTATTATGTTCTGAGCAAGCTCACTGTTCTGGCCCTATAGGAAACACAGTAGAGTAGAAGAGTGCTATTTTCTCTAAAGCAGAGTGTGTTTCTTGTAAGGCGAGCTAGAGTTTGTTTCCCAGTCCAAAATGGAGTTGAATCACATGCAGTTTCTGGTTTTACGAACAAGAGTTGTTTTCTGATAAGGAAATTCACTATTGCGCTCCAAATGCCATATACACTGCAAATAGCACTCGCGTCTGTTCCCAGCAAGTACAGTGTATTGGACTGAATAGGAGCTACTGTTCTTGTCATTTTCCTAAGTAGAGTTGAGCTAGATATGGTCCATGTGTGTAGGAAGCACAGTTCTTTTGTTCTGAGCAAGCTCACTGTTCGGACCCCATAGGAAAAACAGTAGAGTAGAAGTGTGCTCTTTTCTCTAAAGCAGAGTGTGTTCCTTGTAAGGCGAGCTAGCCTTTGTTTCCCAGTCCTAATGGAGTGGAATCACATGCAGTTTCTGGTCCTACGAGCAAGAGTTGTTTTCTGGTAAGGAAAGTCACTATTGCGCTCCCATTGCCATACACAGTGCAAATAGCACATGCGTCTGTTCCCAGCAATTACAGTGTATCGGGCTGAAGAGGAGCTACTGTTCTTGTCAGTTTCCTAAGCAGAGTTGAACTAGATATGGCCCGTGTGTGTAGGAAGCACAGTTCTTATGTTCTGAGCAAGCTCACTGTTCTGGCCCTACAGGAAACACAGTAGAGTAGAAGAGTGCTCTTTTCTCTAAAGCAGAGTGTGTTTCTTGTGAGGCGAGCTCGCGTTTGTTTCCCAGTCCTAAATGGAGTTGAGTCACATGCAGTTTTTGGTCCTACGAGCAAGAGTTGTTTTCTGGTAAGAAGAGGCACTATTGCGCTGCCATTGCCATACACAGGACAAATAGCACTGGCGTCTGTTCGCAGCAAGTACAGGGTATTGGACTGAAGAGGATCTACTGTTCTTGTCAGGTTCCTAAGCAGAGTTGAACTAGATATGGCCGTGTGTGTAGGAAGCACAGTTCTTTTTTTCTGAGCAAGCTCACTGTTCTGGCCCTACAGGAAACACAGTAGAGTAGAAGAGTGCTCTTTTCTCAAAAGCAGAGTGTGTTTCTTGTAAGGCGAGCTAGCGTTTGTTTCCCAGTCCTAAATGGAGTTGAATCGCATGCACTTTCTGGTCCTATGAGCAAGAGTTGTTTTCTGGTAAGGAAAGTCACTATTGCGCTCCCATTGCCATATACAGGACAAATAACACTGTTGTCTGTTCCCAGCAATTACAGTGTATTGGACTGTAGAGGATCTACTGTTCTTGTCAGGTTCCTAAGCAGAATTGAACTAGGTATGGCTTTGTGTGTAGGAAGCACAGTTTTTAGTTCTGAGCAAGCTCACTGTTAAGACCCCATAGGAAACAAAGTAGAGTAGAAGAGTGCTCTTTTCTCAAAAGCAGATTGTGTTTCTTGTAAGGCGAGCTAGCGTTTGTTTCGTAGTCCTAACTGGAGTTCAATCACATGAAGTTTCCGGTCCTACGAGCAAGAGATGTTTTCTGGTAAGGAAAGTTACTATTGCGCTCCCATTGCCATACACAGTGCAAATAGCACTCGCCTCTGTTACAGCAATTACAGTGAATTGGACTGAATAGGAGCAACTGTTCTTGTCAGTTTCCTAAGCAGAGTTGAACGATATATGGCCTGTGTGTAGGAAGCACAGTTCTTTTGTTCTAAGCAAGCTCAGTGTTTGGACCCCTTAGGAAACACAGTAGAGTAGAAGAGTGCTCTTTTCTCTAACGCAGAGTGTTTTTCTAGTAAGACGAGTTCGCTTTTGTTTCCCAGTCCTAAATGGAGTTGAGTCACATGCAGTTTTAGGTCCCACGAGCAAGTGTTGTTTTCTGGTAAGAAGAGTCACTATTGCGCTCCAAATGCCATACACAGTGCAAATAGCACTCGCGTCTGTTTCCTTCATGTACAGTGTATTGGACTAAATAGGCGCTACTGTTCTTGTCAGTTTCCTCAGCAGAGTTGAACTAGATATGGTCCGTGTGTAGGAAGCACAGTTCTTTTGTTCTGAGCAAGCTCACTGTTCTGGCCCTATAGGAAACACAGTAGAGTAGAAGAGTGCTCTTTTCTCTAAAGCAGATTGTGTTTCTTGTAAGGCGAGCTAGTGTTTGTTTCGCAGTCCTAAATGGAGTTGAATCACATGCAGTTTCTGGTCCTATGAGCAAGAATTGTTTTATGGTAAGAAGAGTCACTATTGCTCTGCCATTGCCATACACAGTACGAATAGCACTGTTATCTCTTCCCAGCAGTACAGTGTATTGGACTGAAGAGGTTCTACTGTTCTTGTCAGGTTCCTAAGCAGAATTGAACTAGGTATGGCAGTGTGTGTAGGAACCCCTTTTTTTTTTGTTCTGAGCAAGCTCACTGTTCGGACCTCATAGGAAACACAGTAGAACAGAAGAGTGGTCTTTTCTCAAAAGCAGAGTGTGTTTCTTGTAAGGCGAGCTAGCGTTTGTTTCCTAGTCCTAAATGGAGTTCAAACACAGGCAGTTTCCGGTCCTACGAGCAAGAGTTGTTTTCTGGTAAGAAGAGTCAATATTGCACTGCCATTGCCATACACAGGACAAATAGCCCTGAAGTCTGTTCCCAGCAAGTACAGTGTATTGGACTGAAGAGGATCTACTGTTCTTGTCAGGTTCCTAAGCAGAATTGAACTAGATATGTCCGTGTGTGTAGGAAGCCCAGTTCTTTTGTTCTGAGCAAGTTCACTGTTCGGACCACTTAGGAAACACAGTAGATTAGAAGAGTGCTTTTTTCTCTAAATCAGAGTGTGTTTCTTGTAGGGCGAGCTAGTGTTTGTTTCCCAGTCCTAAATGGAGTTGAATCACATGCAGTTTCTGGTCCTACGAGCAAGAGTTGTTTTCTGGTAAGAAGAGTCACTATTGTGCTCCCATTGTCATACACAGGGCAAATAGCACTCCCGTCTGTTCCCAGCATGTACAGTGTATTGGACTGAAGAGGGTCTACTGTTCTTGTCAGGTTCCTAAGCAGAGTTGAACTAGATATGGCCGTGTGTGTAGGAAGCACATTTCTTTTGTTCTGAGCAAGCTCACTGTTCTGGCCGTATAGGAAAAACAGTAGAGTAGAAGAGTGCTCTTTTCTCTAAAGCAGATTGTGTTTCTTGTAAGGCGAGCTAACGTTTTATTCCCAGTCCTATATGGAGTTGAATCACATGCAGTTTCTGGTCCTACGAACAAGAGTTGTTTTCTGGTAAGGAAAGTCACTATTGCGCTCCCATTGCCATACACAATGCAAATAGCACTCGCGTCTGTTCCCAGCAAGTACAGTGTATCGGACTGAAGAGGAGCTACTGTTCTTGTCAGTTTCCTAAGCAGAGTTGAACGAGATATGTCCCCCTTGTGTAGGAAGCACAGTTCTTTTGTTCTGAGCAAGCTCACTGTATGGACCCCATAGGAAACACAGTAGAGTAGATGAGTGCTCTTTCCTCAAAGGCAGAGTGTGTTTCTTGGAAGGCAAGCAAGCGTTTGTTTCCCAGTCCGAAATGGAGTTGAGTCGCATGCAGTTTCTGGTCCTACGAGCAAGAGTTGTTTTCTGGTAAGACTAGTCACTATTGTGCTCCATTATCCATACACAGTGCAAATAGCACTCGCGTCTGTTCCCCGCACGTACAGTGTATTGGACTGAAGAGGAGCTACTGTTCTTGTCAGTTTCCTAAGCAGAGTTGAACTAGATATGGCCCCTATGTAGAAAACACAGTTGTTTTGTTCTGAGCAAGCTCACTGTTCTGGCCCCATAGGAAACACAGTAGTGTAGAAGAGTGCTCTTTTCTCTAAAGCAGAGTGTGTTTCTTGTAAGGCGAGCTAAAGTTTGTTTCCCAGTCCTAAATGGAGTTGAATCACATGCAGTTTCTGTTCCACGAGCAAGAGTTGTTTTATGGTAAGAAGAGTCACTATTGTGCTGCCATTGCCATACACAGGACAAAGAGCACTGGCGTCTCTTCCCAGCAAGTACAGTGTATTGGACTGAAGAGGATCTACTGTTCTTGTCAGGTTCCTAAGCAGAATTGAACTAGATATGGCCGTGTGTGTAGGAAGCACAGTTCTTTTGTTCTGAGCAAGCTCGCTGTTCAGACCCCATAGGAAACACAATAGAGTAGAATTGTGCTCTTTTCTCAAAAGCAGAGTGTGTTTCTTGTAAGACGAGCTAGCGTTTGTTTCCCAGTCCTAAATGGAGTTGAGTCACATGCAGTTTTTTGTCCTACGAGCAAGAGTTGTTTTCTGGTAAGAAGAGTCACTATTGTGCTCCAATAGCCATACACAGTGCAAATAGCACTCGCGTCTGTTCCTAGCAAGTACAGTGTATCAGACTGAAGCGGAGCTACTGTTCTTGTCAGTTTCCTAAGCAGAGTTGAACTATATATGGCCCGTGTGTAGGAAGCACAGTTCTTTTGTTCTGAGCAAGCTCACTGTTCTGGCCCTATAGGAAACACAGTAGAGTAGAAGAGTGTTCTTTTCTCTAAAGCAGAGTGTTTTTCTTGTAAGGCGAGCTAGCGTTTGTTTCCCAGTCCTAAATGGAGTTGAATCACATGCAGTTTCTGGTCCTACGAGCAAGAGTTGTTTTATGGTAAGAAGAGTCACTATTACGCTCCCATTGCCATACACAGGACAAATAGCACTGTTGTCTGTTCCCAGCAAATACAGTGTATCGGACTGAAGAGGAGCTACTGTTCTTGTCAGTTTCCTAAGCAGAGTTGAACTTGATATGGTCGGTGTGTGTAGGAAGCACAGTTCTTTTGATCTGAGCAAGCTCACTGTTCTGGCCCTATAGGAAACACAGTAGAGTAGAAGAGTGCTCTTTTCTGTAAAGCAGAGTGTGTTTCTTGCAAGGCGAGCTCGCGTTTGTTTCCCAGTCCTAAATTGAGTTGAGTCACATGCAGTTTTTGGAACTACGAGCAAGAGTTTTTTTCTGGTAAGAAGTGTCACTATTGCGCTCCAAATGCCATATACAGTGCAAATAGCACTCGTGTCTGTTCCCAGTAAGTACAGTGTATTGGACTGAATAGGAGCTACTGTTCTTGTAAGATTCCTATGTAGAGTTGAACTAGATATGGTCCGTGTGTGTAGGAAGCACAGTTCTTTTGTTCTGAGCAAGCTCACTGTTTGGACCCCATAGGAAACACAGTAGAGTAGAAGAGTGCTCTTTTCTCAAAAGCAGAGTGTTTTTCTTGTAAGGTGAGCTAGCGTTTGTTTCCCAGTCTAAATGGAGTTGAATCCCATGCAGTTTCTGGTCCTACGAGCAAGAGTTGTTTTCGGGTAAGGAAGTCACTATTGCGCTCCCATTGCCATACATAGTGCAAATAGCACTCGCGTCTGTTCCCAGCAAGTACAGTGTGTCGGGCTGAAGAGCAGCTACTGTTCTTGTCAGTTTCCTAAGCAGAGTTGAACTAGATATGGCCCATGTGTGTAGGAAGCACAGTTCTTTTGTTCAGAGCAAGCTCACTGTTCGGACCCCATAGAAAACACAGTAGAGTAGAAGAGTGCTCTTTTCTCAAAAGCAGAGTGTGTTTCATGTAAGGCGAGCTAGCATTTGTTTCCCAGTCCTAAATGGAGTTGAATCCCATGCCTTTTGTTGTCCTACGAGCAAGAGTTGTTTTCTGGTAAGGAAAGTCACTATTGTGCTAACATTGCCATCCACAGTGCCAATAGCACTCTCGTCTGTTCCCAGCAAGTACAGTGTATCGGACTGAAGAGGAGCTACTGTTCTTGTCAGTGTCCTAAGCAGAGTTGAACTAGTTATGGTCCATGTGTGTAGGAAGCACAGTTCTTTGTTCTGAGCAAGCTCACTTTTTGGACCCCATAGGAAACACAGTAGAGTAGAAGAGTGCTCTTTTCTCAAAAGTAGAGAGTGTTTCTTGTAAGGCGAGCTAGCATTTGTTTCCCAGTCATAAATGGAGTTGAATCACATGCCTTTTGTGGTCCTACGAGCAAGAGTTGTTTTCTGGTAAGGAAAGTCACTATTGTGCTCCCTTTGCCATACACAGTGCAAATAGCACTCGCGTCTGTTCCCAGCAAGTACACTGTATCGGACTGAAGAGGAGCTACTGTTCTTGTCAGGTTCCTAAGCAGAGTTGAACTAGATATCGCCCTTGTGTGTAGGAAGCACAGTTCATTTGTTCTGAGCAAGCTCACTGTTCTGGCCCTATAGGAAACACAGTAGAGTAGAAGAGTGCTCTTTTCTCAAAAGCAGAGTGTGTTTCTTGTAAGGCGAGCTAGAGTTTGTTTCCCAGTCTTAAATGGAGTTGAGTCACATGCAGTTTTTTGTCCTACGAGCAAGAGTTGTTTTCTGGTAAGAAGAGTCACTATTGTGCTTCAATTGCCATACACAGTGCATGTAGCACTCGCGTCTGTTCTCAGCAAGTACAGTGTATCGGACTGAAGAGGAGCTACTGTTCTTGTCAGTTTCTGAAGCAGAGTTGAACTAGATATGATCCGTGTGTGTAGGAAGCACAGTTCTTTTGTTCTAAGCAAGCTCACTGTTTGAACCCCATAGGAAACACAGTAGAGTAGAAGAGTGCTCTTTTCTCAAAAGCAGAGTGTGTTTCTTGTAAGGCGAGCTTGCGTTTGTTTCCCAGTCCTAGATGGAGTTGAGTCACATGCAGTTTTTTTGTCCTACGAGCAAAAGTTGTTTTCTTGTATGAAGAGTCACTACTGCGCTCTCATTGCCATACACAGTGCAAATAGCACTCGCGTCTGCTCCCTGCAAGTACAGAGTATTGGACTGAAGAGGAGCTCCTGTTCTTGTCAGTTTCCTAAGCAGAGTTGAACTAGATATGGCCCGTGTGTGTAGGAAGCACAGTTCTTTTGTTCAGAGCAAGCTCACTGTTCGGACCCCATAGAAAACACAGTAGAGTAGAAGAGTGCTCTTTTCTCAAAAGCAGAGTGTGTTTCATATAAGGCGAGCTAGCATTTGTTTCCCAGTCCTAAATGGAGTTGAATCACATGCCTTTTGTTGTCCTACGAGCAAGAGTTGTTTTCTGGTAAGGAAAGTCACTATTGCGCTCCCATTGCCATCCACAGTGCCAATAGCACTCTCGTCTGTTCCCAGCAAGTACAGTGTATCGGACTAAGAGGAGCTACTGTTCTTGTCAGTGTCCTAAGCAGAGTTGAACTAGTTATGGTCCATGTGTGTAGGAAGCACAGTTCTTTGTTCTGAGCAAGCTCACTTTTTGGACCCCATAGGAAACACAGTAGAGTAGAAGAGTGCTCTTTTCTCAAAAGTAGAGAGTGTTTCTTGTAAGGCGAGCTAGCATTTGTTTCCCAGTCATAAATGGATTTGAATCACATGCCTTTTGTGGTCCTACGAGCAAGAGTTGTTTTCTGGTAAGGAAAGTCACTATTGCGCTCCCATTGCCACACACAGTGCAAATAGCACTCGCATCTGTTCCCACCAAGTACAGTGTATCAGACTGAAGAGGAGCTACTGTTCTTGTCAGTTTCCTAAGCAGAGTTGAACTAGATATGGCCCATGTGTGTAGGAAGCACAGTTCTTTTGTTCTGAGCAATCTCACTGTTCGGACCCCATAGGAAACACAGTAGAGTAGAAGAGTGCTCTTTTCTCAAAAGCAGAGTGTGTTTCATGTAAGGCGAGCTAGCATTTGTTTCCCATTCCTAAACGGAGTTGATCACATGCAGTTTCTGGTCCTAAGAGCAAGAGTTGTTTTCTGGTAAGGAAAGTCACTATTGTGCTCCCTTTGCCATACACAGTGCAAATAGCACTCGCGTCTGTTCCCAGCAAGTACACTGTATCGGACTGAAGAGGAGCTACTGTTCTTGTCAGTTTCCTAAGCAGCGTTGAACTAGATATGGCCCTTGTGTGTATGAAGCACAGTTCATTTGTTCTGAGCAAGCTCACTGTTCTGGCCCTATAGGAAAGACAGTAGTGTAGAAGAGTGCTCTTTTCTCAAAAGCAGAGTGTGTTTCTTGTAAGGCGAGCTAGAGTTTGTTTCCCAGTCTTAAATGGAGTTGAGTCACATGCAGTTTTTTGTCCTACGAGCAAGAGTTGTTTTCTGGTAAGAAGAGTCACTATTGTGCTTCAATTGCCATACACAGTGCAAGTAGCACTCGCGTCTGTTCTCAGCAAGTACAGTGTATCGGACTGAAGAGGAGCTACTGTTCTTGTCGGTTTCTGAAGCAGAGTTGAACTAGATATGATCCGTGTGTGTAGGAAGCACAGTTCTTTTGTTCTAAGCAAGCTCACTGTTTGAACCCCATAGGAAACACAGTAGAGTAGAAGAGTGCTCTTTTCTCAAAAGCAGAGTGTGTTTCATGTAAGGCGAGCTAGCATTTGTTTCCCAGTCCTAAACGGAGTTGAATCACATGAAGTTTCTGGTCCTACGAGCAAGAGTTGTTTTCTGGTAAGGAAAGTCACTATTGCGCTCCCTTTGCCATACACAGTGCAAATAGCACTCGTGTCTGTTCCCAGCAAGTACACTGTATCGGACTGAAGAGGAGCTACTGTTCTTGTCAGTTTCCTAAGCAGAGTTGAACTAGATATGGCCCTTGTGTGTAGGAAGCACAGTTCTTTTGTTCTGAGCAAGCTCACTGTTCTGGCCCTATAGGAAACACAGTAGAGTAGAAGAGGGCTCTTTTCTCTAAAGTAGAGTGTGTTTCTTGTAAGGCGAGCTCCCGTTTGTTTCCCAGTCCTAAATGGAGTTGATCACATGCAGTTTCTGGTCCTACGAGCAAGAGTTGTTTTCTGGTAAGGAAAGTCACTATTGCGCTCCCATTGCCATCCACAGTGCAAATAGCACTCGCGTCTGTTCCCAGCAAGTACAGTGTATCGGACTGAAGAGGAGCTACTGTTCTTGTCAGTGTCCTAAGCAGAGTTGAACTAGTTATGGTCCATGTGTGTAGGAACCACTGTTTTTGTTCTGAGCAAGCTCACTTTTTTGACCCCATAGGAAACACAGTAGAGTAGAAGAGTGCTCTTTTCTCAAAAGTAGAGAGTGTTTCTTGTAAGGCGAGCTAGCATTTGTTTCCCAGTCATAAATGGAGTTGAATCACATGCAGTTTGTGGTCCTACGAGCAAGAGTTGTTTTCTGGTAAGGAAAGTCACTATTGCGCTCCCATTTCCACACACAGTGCAAATAGCACTCGCATCTGTTCCCACCAAGTACAGTGTATAAGACTGAAGAGGAGCTACTGTTCTTGTCAGTTTCCTAAGCAGAGTTGAACTAGTTATGGTCCATGTGTGAAGGAAGCACTGTTTTTGTTCTGAGCAAGCTCACTTTTTTGACCCCATAGGAAACACAGTAGAGTAGAAGAGTGCTCTTTTCTCAAAAGTAGAGAGTGTTTCTCGTAAGGCGAGCTAGCGTTTGTTTCCCAGTCCTAAATGGAGTTGAATCCCATGCAGTTTCTGGTACTACGAGCAAGAGTTGTTTTCTGGTAAGAAGAGTCACTATTGCGCTGCCATTGCCATACACAGGACAAATAGCACTGTCGTCTGTTAGCAGCAAGTACAGTGTATTGGACTGAAGAGGATCTACTGTTATTGTCAAGTTCCTAATCAGAATTGAACTAGATATGGCCGTGTGTAGGAAGCACAGTTTTTTTGTTCTGAGCAAGCTCACTGTTTGGACCCCATAGGAAACACAGTAGAGTAGAAGAGTGCTCTTTTCACAAAAGCAGAGTGTGTTTCATGTAAGGGTAGCCAGTGTTTGTTTCCCAGTCCTAAATTGAGTTGAATCACATGCAGTTTGTGGTCCTACGAGCAAGAGTTGTTTTCTGGTAAGGAAAGTCACTATTGCGCTCTCATTGCAATACACAGGACAAATAGCACTGGCGTCTGTTCCCAGCAAGTACAGTGTATCGGACTGAAGAGGAGCTACTGTTTTTTTTAGTTTCCTAAGTAGAATTGAACTAGATATGGCCCGTGTGTGTAGAAAGCACAGTTCTTATGTTCTGAGCAAGCTCACTGTTCTGGCCCTATAGGAAACACTGTAGAGTAGAAGAGTGCTCTTTTCTCTAAAGCAGAGTGTGTTTCTTGTAAGGCGAGCTAGCGTTTGTTTCCTAGTCCTAAATGGAGTTGAATCACATGCAGTTTCTGGTCCTACGAACAAGAGGTGTTTTCTGGTAAGGAAAGTCACTATTGTGCTCCCATTGCCATACACAGTGCAAATAGCACTCGCGTCTGTTCCCAGCAAGTACAGTGTATTGGACTGAATAGGTGCTACTGTTCTTGTCAGTTTCCTAAGCAGACTTGAACTAGATATGGCCGTGTGTGTAGGAAGCACAGTTTTTTTTGTTCTGAGCAAGCTCACTGTTCGGACCCCATAGGATACACAGTAGAGTAGAAGAGTGCTCTTTTCTCAAAAGCAGAGTGTGTTTCTTGTAAGGCAAGCTAGCGTTTGTTTCCCAGTCTTAAATGGAGTTGAGTCACATGCAGTTTTTTGTCCTACGAGCAAGAGTTTTTTTCTGGTAAGAAGAGTCACTATTGTGCTTCAATTGCCATACACAGTGCAAGTAGCACTCGCGTCTGTTCTCAGCAAGTACAGTGTATCGGACTGAAGAGGAGCTACTGTTCTTGTCAGTTTCTGAAGCAGAGTTGAACTAGATATGATCCGTGTGTGGAGGAAGCACAGTTCTTTTGTTCTAAGCAAGCTCACTGTTTGGACCCCATAGGAAACACAGTAGAGTAGAAGAGTGCTCTTTTCTCAAAAGCAGAGTGTGTTTCATGTAAGGCGAGCTAGCATTTGTTTCCCAGTCCTAAACGGAGTTGAATCACATGAAGTTTCTGGTCCTACGAGCAAGAGTTGTTTTCTGGTAAGGAAAGTCACTATTGCGCTCCCTTTGCCATACACAGTGCAAATAGCACTCGTGTCTGTTCCCAGCAAGTACAGTGTATTGGACTGAAGAGGAGCTACTGTTCTTGTCAGTTTCCTAAGCAGAGTTGAACTAGATATGGCCCTTGTGTGTAGGAAGCACAGTTCTTTTGTTCTGAGCAAGCTCACTGTTTGGACCCCATAGGAAACACAGTAGAGTAGAAGAGTGCTCTTTTCTCAAAAGCAGAGTGTGTTTCATATAAGGCGAGCTAGTGTTTGTTTCCCAGTCCTAAATGGAGTTGAATCACATGCAGTTTCTGGTGCTACGAGCAAGAGTTGTTTACTGGTAAGGAAAGTCACTATTGTGCTCCCATTGCCATCCACAGTGCAAATAGCACTCTCGTCTGTTTCCAGCAAGTACAGTGTATCGGACTGAAGAGGAGCTACTGTTCTTGTCAGTGTCCTAAGCAGAGTTGAACTAGTTATGGTCCATGTGTGTAGGAAGCACAGTTCTTGTTCCGAGCAAGCCCACTTTTTGGACCCCATGGGAAACACAGTAGAGTAGAAGAGTGCTCTTTTCTCAAAAGCAGAGTGTGTTTCTTGTAAGGCGAGCTAGCGTTTGTTTCCCAGTACTAAATGGAGTTGAATCACATGCAGTTTCTGGTCCTACGAGCAAGAGTTGTTTTCTGGTAAGGAAAGTCACTATTGCACTCCCATTGCCATACACAGTGCAAATAGCCCTCCCGTCTGTTCCCAGCAAGTACAGTGTATTGGACTAAAGAGGAGCTACTGTTCTTCTCAGTTTCCTAAGCAGAGTTGAACTACATATGGTCCTTGTGTGTAGGAAGCACAGTTCTTTTGTTCTGAGCAAACTCACTGTTTGGACCCCATAGGAAACACAGTAGAGTAGAAGAGTGCTCTTTTCTCTAAAGCAAAGTGTGTTTCTTGTAAGGCGAGCTAGCGTTTGTTTCCCAGTCCTAAATGGAGGGGAATCACATGCAGTTTCTGGTCCTACGATCAAGAGTTGTTTTATGGTAAGAATAGTCACTATTGCGCTGCCATTGCCATACACAGGACAAATTGCACTGGCGTCTGTTCCCAGCAAGTACAGTGTATTGGACTGAAGAGGATCTACTGTTCTTGTCAGGTTCCTAAGCAGAATTGAACTAGATATGGCCGTGTGTGTAGGAAGCACAGTTCTTTTGTTCTGAGAAAGCTCACTGTTCTGGCCCTATAGGAAACACAGTAGAGTAGAAGAGTGCTCTTTTCTCAAAAGCAGAGTGTGTTTCTTGTAAGGCGAGCTTGCGTTTGTTTCCCAGTCCTAGATGGAGTTGAGTCACATGCAGTTTTTTTGTCCTACGAGCAAAAGTTGTTTTCTTGTATGAAGAGTCACTACTGCGCTCTCATTGCCATACACAGTGCAAATAGCACTCGCGTCTGCTCCCTGCAAGTACAGAGTATTGGACTGAAGAGGAGCTCCTTTTCTTGTCAGTTTCCTAAGCAGAGTTGAACTAGATATGATCCGTGTGTGTAGGAAGCACAGTTCTTTTGTTCTGAGCAAACTCACTGTTCGGACCCCATAGAAAACACAGTAGAGTAGAAGAGTGCTCTTTTCTCAAAAGCAGAGTGTGTTTCATGTAAGGCGAGCTAGCATTTCTTTCCCAGTCCTAAACGGAGTTGATCACATGCAGTTTCTGGTCCTAAGAGCAAGAGTTGTTTTCTGGTAAGGAAAGTCACTATTGTGCTCCCTTTGCCATACACAGTGCAAATAGCACTCGCGTCTGTTCCCAGCAAGTACACTGTATCGGACTGAAGAGGAGCTACTGTTCTTGTCAGTTTCCTAAGCAGAGTTGAACTAGATATGGCCCTTGTGTGTAGGAAGCACAGTTCATTTGTTCTGAGCAAGCTCACTGTTCTGGCCCTATAGGAAACACAGTAGAGTAGAAGAGTGCTCTTTTCTCAAAAGCAGAGTGTGTTTCTTGTAAGGCGAGCTAGAGTTTGTTTCCCAGTCTTAAATGGAGTTGAGTCACATGCAGTTTTTTGTCCTACGAGCAAGAGTTGTTTTCTGGTAAGAAGAGTCACTATTGTGCTTCAATTGCCATACACAGTGCAAGTAGCACTCGCGTCTGTTCTCAGCAAGTACAGTGTATCGGACTGAAGAGGAGCTACTGTTCTTGTCAGTTTCTGAAGCAGAGTTGAACTAGATGTGATCCGTGTGTGTAGGAAGCACAGTTCTTTTGTTCTAAGCAAGCTCACTGTTTGAACCCCATAGGATACACAGTAGAGTAGAAGAGTGCTCTTTTCTCAAAAGCAGAGTGTGTTTCATGTAAGGCGAGCTAGCATTTGTTTCCCAGTCCTAAACGGATTTGAATCACATGAAGTTTCTGGTCCTACAAGCAAGAGTTGTTTTCTGGTAAGGAAAGTCACTATTGCGCTCCCTTTGCCATACACAGTGCAAATAGCACTCGTGTCTGTTCCCAGCAAGTACACTGTATCGGACTGAAGAGGAGCTACTGTTCTTGTCAGTTTCCTAAGCAGAGTTGAACTAGATATGGCCCTTGTGTGTAGGAAGCACAGTTCTTTTGTTCTGAGCAAGCTCACTGTTCTGGCCCTATAGGAAACACAGTAGAGTAGAAGAGGGCTCTTTTCTCTAAAGCAGAGTGTGTTTCTTGTAAGGCGAGCTCGCGTTTGTTTCCCAGTCCTAAATGGAGTTGATCACATGCAGTTTCTGGTCCTACGAGCAAGAGATGTTTTCTGGTAAGGAAAGTCACTATTGCGCTCCCATTGCCATCCACAGTGCAAATAGCACTCGCGTCTGTTCCCAGCAAGTACAGTGTATCGGACTGAAGAGGAGCTACTGTTCTTGTCAGTGTCCTAAGCAGAGTTGAACTAGTTATGGTCCATGTGTGTAGGAAGCACTGTTTTTGTTCTGACCAACTCACTTTTTTGACCCCATAGGAAACACAGTAGAGTAGAAGAGTGCTCTTTTCTCAAAAGTAGAGAGTGTTTCTCGTAAGGCGAGCTAGCATTTGTTTCCCAGTCATAAATGGAGTTGAATCACATGCAGTTTGTGGTCCTACGAGCAAGAGTTGTTTTCTGGTAAGGAAAGTCACTATTGCGCTCCCATTTCCACACACAGTGCAAATAGCACTCGCATCTGTTCCCACCAAGTACAGTGTATAAGACTGAAGAGGAGCTACTGTTCTTGTCAGTGTCCTAAGCAGAGTTGAACTAGTTATGGTCCATGTGTGTAGGAAGCACTGTTTTTGTTCTGAGCAAGCTCACTTTTTTGACCACATAGGAAACACAGTAGAGTAGAAGAGTGCTCTTTTCTCAAAAGTAGAGAGTGTTTCTCGTAAGGCGAGCTAGCATTTGTTTCCCAGTCATAAATGGAGTTGAATCACATGCAGTTTGTGGTCCTACGAGCAAGAGTTGTTTTCTGGTAAGGAAAGTCATTATTGCGCTCCCATTGCCACACACAGTGCAAATAGCACTCGCATCTGTTCCCACCAAGTACAGTGTATAAGACTGAAGAGGAGCTACTGTTCTTGTCAGTTTCCTAAGCAGAGTTGAACTAGATATGGCCCATGTGTGTAGGAAGCACAGTTCTTTTGTTCTGAGCAAGCTCACTGTTCGGACCCCATAGGAAACACAGTAGAGTAGAAGAGTGCTCTTTTCTCAAAAGCAGAGTGTGTTTCATGTAAGGCGAGCTAGCATTTGTTTCCCAGTCCTAAACGGAGTTGAATCACATGCAGTTTTTTGTCCTACGAGCAAGAGTTGTTTTCTGGTAAGAAGAGTCACTATTGTGCTCCAATTGCCATACACAGTGCAAGTAGCACTCGCGTCTGTTCTCAGCAAGTACAGTGTATCGGACTGAAGAGGAGCTACTGTTCTTGTCAGTTTCCTAAGCAGACTTGAACTAGATATGGCCGTGTGTAGGAAGCACAGTTTTTTTGTTCTGAGCAAGCTCACTGTTCGGACCCCATAGGATACACAGTAGAGTAGAAGAGTGCTCTTTTCTCTAAAGCAGAGTGTGTTTCTTGTAAGGCGAGCTAGCGTTTGTTTCCCAGTCTTAAATGGCGTTGAGAAACATGCAGTTTTTTGTCCTACGAGCAAGAGTTATTTTCTGGTAAGAAGAGTCACTATTGTGCTTCAATTGCCATACACAGTGCAAGTAGCACTCGCGTCTGTTCTCAGCAAGTACAGTGTATCGGACTGAAGAGGAGCTACTCTTCTTGTCAGTTTCTGAAGCAGAGTTGAACTAGATATGATCCGTGTGTGGAGGAAGCACAGTTCTTTTGTTCTAAGCAAGCTCACTGTTTGGACCCCATAGGAAACACAGTAGAGTAGAAGAGTGCTCTTTTCTCAAAAGCAGAGTGTGTTTCATGTAAGGGTAGCCAGTGTTTGTTTCCCAGTCCTAAACGGAGTTGAATCACATGAAATTTCTGGTCCTACGAGCAAGAGTTGTTTTCTGGTAAGGAAAGTCACTATTGCGCTCCCTTTGCCATACACAGTGCAAATAGCACTCGTGTCTGTTCCCAGCAAGTACACTGTATCGGACTGAAGAGGAGCTACTGTTCTTGTCAGTTTCCTAAGCAGAGTTGAACTAGATATGGCCCTTGTGTGTAGGAAGCACAGTTCTTTTGTTCTGAGCAAGCTCACTGTTTGGACCCCATAGGAAACACAGTAGAGTAGAAGAGTGCTCTTTTCTCAAAAGCAGAGTGTGTTTCATATAAGGCGAGCGAGTGTTTGTTTCCCAGTCCTAAATGGAGTTGAATCACATGCAGTTTCTGGTGCTACGAGCAAGAGTTGTTTACTGGAAAGGAAAGTCACTATTGCGCTCCCATTGCCATCCACAGTGCAAATAGCACTCTCGTCTGTTTCCAGCAAGTACAGTGTATCGGACTGAAGAGGAGCTACTGTTCTTGTCAGTGTCCTAAGCAGAGTTGAACTAGTTATGGTCCATGTGTGTAGGAAGCACAGTTCTTGTTCCGAGCAAGCTCACTTTTTGGACCCCATAGGAAACACATTAGAGTAGAAGAGTGTTCTTTTCTCAAAAGCAGAGTGTGTTTCTTGTAAGGCGAGCTAGCGTTTGTTTCCCAGTACTAAATGGAGTTGAATCACATGCAGTTTCTGGTCCTATGAGCAAGAGTTGTTTTCTGGTAAGGAAAGTCACTATTGCACTCCCATTGCCATACACAGTGCAAATAGCCCTCCCGTCTGTTCCCAGCAAGTACAGTGTATTGGACTAAAGAGGAGCTACTGTTCTTCTCAGTTTCCTAAGCAGAGTTGAACTACATATGGTCCTTGTGTGTAGGAAGCACAGTTCTTTTGTTCTGAGCAAATTCACTGTTTGGACCCCATAGGAAACACAGTAGAGTAGAAGAGTGCTCTTTTCTCTAAAGCAAAGTGTGTTTCTTGTAAGGCGAGCTAGCGTTTGTTTCCCAGTCCTAAATGGAGGGGAATCACATGCAGTTTCTGGTCCTACGATCAAGAGTTGTTTTATGGTAAGAATAGTCACTATTGCGCTGCCATTGCCATACACAGGACAAATTGCACTGGCGTCTGTTCCCAGCAAGTACAGTGTATTGGACTGAAGAGGATCTACTGTTCTTGTCAGGTTCCTAAGCAGAATTGAACTAGATATGGCCGTGTGTGTAGGAAGCACAGTTCTTTTGTTCTGAGCAAGCTCACTGTTCTGGCCCTATAGGAAACACAGTAGAGTAGAAGAGTGCTCTTTTCTCAAAAGCAGAGTGTGTTTCTTGTAAGGCGAGCTTGCGTTTGTTTCCCAGTCCTAGATGGAGTTGAGTCACATGCAGTTTTTTTGTCCTACGAGCAAAAGTTGTTTTCTTGTATGAAGAGTCACTACTGCGCTCTCATTGCCATACACAGTGCAAATAGCACTCGCGTCTGCTCCCTGCAAGTACAGAGTATTGGACTGAAGAGGAGCTCCTGTTCTTGTCAGTTTCCTAAGCAGAGTTGAACTAGATATGGCCCGTGTGTGTAGGAAGCACAGTTCTTTTGTTCAGAGCAAGCTCACTGTTCGGACCCCATAGAAAACACAGTAGAGTAGAAGAGTGCTCTTTTTTCAAAAGCAGAGTGTGTTTCATATAAGGCGAGCTAGCATTTGTTTCCCAGTCCTAAATGGAGTTGAATCACATGCCTTTTGTTGTCCTACGAGCAAGAGTTGTTTTCTGGTAAGGAAAGTCACTATTGTGCTCCCATTGCCACACACAGTGCAAATAGCACTCGCATCTGTTCCCACCAAGTACAGTGTATCAGACTGAAGAGGAGCTACTGTTCTTGTCAGTTTCCTAAGCAGAGTTGAACTTGATATGGCCCATGTGTGTAGGAAGCACAGTTCTTTTGTTCTGAGCAATCTCACTGTTCGGACCCCATAGGAAACACAGTAGAGTAGAAGAGTGCTCTTTTCTCAAAAGCAGAGTGTGTTTCATGTAAGGCGAGCTAGCATTTGTTTCCCAGTCCTAAACGGAGTTGATCACATGCAGTTTCTGGTCCTAAGAGCAAGAGTTGTTTTCTGGTAAGGAAAGTCACTATTGCGCTCCCTTTGCCATACACAGTGCAAATAGCACTCGCGTCTGTTCCCAGCAAGTACACTGTATCGGACTGAAGAGGAGCTACTGTTCTTGTCAGTTTCCTAAGCAGAGTTGAACTAGATATGGCCCTTGTGTGTAGGAAGCACAGTTCATTTGTTCTGAGCAAGCTCACTGTTCTGGCCCTATAGGAAACACAGTAGAGTAGAAGAGTGCTCTTTTCTCAAAAGCAGAGTGTGTTTCTTGTAAGGCGAGCTAGAGTTTGTTTCCCAGTCTTAAATGGAGTTGAGTCACATGCAGTTTTTTGTCCTACGAGCAAGAGTTGTTTTCTGGTAAGAAGAGTCACTATTGTGCTTTAATTGCCATACACAGTGCAAGTAGCACTCGCGTCTGTTCTCAGCAAGTACAGTGTATCGGACTGAAGAGGAGCTACTGTTCTTGTCAGTTTCTGAAGCAGAGTTGAACTAGATATGATCCGTGTGTGTAGGAAGCACAGTTCTTTTGTTCTAAGCAAGCTCACTGTTTGGACCCCATAGGAAACACAGTAGAGTAGAAGAGTGCTCTTTTCTCAAAAGCAGAGTGTGTTTCATGTAAGGCGAGCTAGCATTTGTTTCCCAGTCCTAAACGGAGTTGAATCACATGAAGTTTCTGGTCCTACGAGCAAGAGTTGTTTTCTGGTAAGGAAAGTCACTATTGCGCTCCCTTTGCCATACATAGTACAAATAGCACTCGTGTCTGTTCCCAGCAAGTACACTGTATCGGACTGAAGAGGAGCTACTGTTCTTGTCAGTTTCCTAAGCAGAGTTGAACTAGATATGGCCCTTGTGTGTAGGAAGCACAGTTCTTTTGTTCTGAGCAAGCTCACTGTTCTGGCCCTATAGGAAACACAGTAGAGTAGAAGAGGGCTCTTTTCTCTAAAGCAGAGTGTGTTTCTTGTAAGGCGAGCTCGCGTTTGTTTCCCAGTCCTAAATGGAGTTGATCACATGCAGTTTCTGGTCCTACGAGCAAGAGTTGTTTTCTGGTAAGGAAAGTCACTATTGCGCTCACATTGCCATCCACAGTGCAAATAGCACTCGCGTCTGTTCCCAGCAAGTACAGTGTATCGGACTGAAGAGGAGCTACTGTTCTTGTCAGTGTCCTAAGCAGAGTTGAACTAGTTATGGTCCATGTGTGTAGGAAGCACTGTTTTTGTTCTGAGCAAGCTCACTTTTTTGACCCCATAGGAAACACAGTAGAGTAGAAGAGTGCTCTTTTCTCAAAAGTAGAGAGTGTTTCTCATAAGGCGAGCTAGCATTTGTTTCCCAGTCATAAATGGAGTTGAATCACATGCAGTTTGTGGTCCTACGAGCAAGAGTTGTTTTCTGGTAAGGAAAGTCACTATTGCGCTCCCATTTCCACACACAGTGCAAATAGCACTCGCATCTGTTCCCACCAAGTACAGTGTATAAGACTGAAGAGGAGCTACTGTTCTTGTCAGTGTCCTAAGCAGAGTTGAACTAGTTATGGTCCATGTGTGTAGGAAGCACTGTTTTTGTTCTGAGCAAGCTCACTTTTTTGACCCCATAGGAAACACAGTAGAGTAGAAGAGTGCTCTTTTCTCAAAAGTAGAGAGTGTTTCTCGTAAGGCGAGCTAGCATTTGTTTCCCAGTCATAAATGGAGTTGAATCACATGCAGTTTGTGGTCCTACGAGCAAGAGTTGTTTTCTGGTAAGGAAAGTCATTATTGCGCTCCCATTGCCACACACAGTGCAAATAGCACTCGCATCTGTTCCCACCAAGTACAGTGTATAAGACTGAAGAGGAGCTACTGTTCTTGTCAGTTTCCTAAGCAGAGTTGAACTAGATATGGCCCATGTGTGTAGGCAGCACAGTTCTTTTGTTCTGAGCAAGCTCACTTTTCGGACCCCATAGGAAACACAGTAGAGTAGAAGAGTGCTCTTTTCTCAAAAGCAGAGTGTGTTTCATGTAAGGCGAGTTAGCATTTGTTTCCCAGTCCTAAACGGAGTTGAATCACATGCAGTTTTTTGTCCTACGAGCAAGAGTTGTTTTCTGGTAAGAAGAGTCACTATTGTGCTCCAATTGCCATACACAGTGCAAGTAGCACTCGCGTCTGTTCTCAGCAAGTACAGTGTATCGGACTGAAGAGGAGCTACTGTTCTTGTCAGTTTCCTAAGCAGACTTGAACTAGATATGGCCGTGTGTAGGAAGCACAGTTTTTTTGTTCTGAGCAAGCTCACTGTTCGGACCCCATAGGAAACACAGTAGAGTAGAAGAGTGCTCTTTTCTCTAAAGCAGAGTGTGTTTCTTGTAAGGCGAGCTAGCGTTTGTTTCCCAGTCTTAAATGGCGTTGAGAAACATGCAGTTTTTTGTCCTACGAGCAAGAGTTGTTTTCTGGTAAGAAGAGTCACTATTGTGCTTCAATTGCCATACACAGTGCAAGTAGCACTCGCGTCTGTTCTCAGCAAGTACAGTGTATCGGACTGAAGAGGAGCTACTCTTCTTGTCAGTTTCTGAAGCAGAGTTGAACTAGATATGATCCGTGTGTGGAGGAAGCACAGTTCTTTTGTTCTAAGCAAGCTCACTGTTTGGACCCCATAGGAAACACAGTAGAGTAGAAGAGTGCTCTTTTCTCAAAAGCAGAGTGTGTTTCATGTAAGGGTAGCCAGTGTTTGTTTCCCAGTCCTAAACGGAGTTGAATCACATGAAATTTCTGGTCCTACGAGCAAGAGTTGTTTTCTGGTAAGGAAAGTCACTATTGCGCTCCCTTTGCCATACACAGTGCAAATAGCACTCGTGTCTGTTCCCAGCAAGTACACTGTATCGGACTGAAGAGGAGCTACTGTTCTTGTCAGTTTCCTAAGCAGAGTTGAACTAGATATGGCCCTTGTGTGTAGGAAGCACAGTTCTTTTGTTCTGAGCAAGCTCACTGTTTGGACCGCATAGGAAACACAGTAGAGTAGAAGAGTGCTCTTTTCTCAAAAGCAGAGTGTGTTTCATATAAGGCGAGCTAGTGTTTGTTTCCCAGTCCTAAATGGAGTTGAATCACATGCAGTTTCTGGTGCTACGAGCAAGAGTTGTTTACTGGTAAGGAAAGTCACTATTGCGCTCCCATTGCCATCCACAGTGCAAATAGCACTCTCGTCTGTTTCCAGCAAGTACAGTGTATCGGACTGAAGAGGAGCTACTGTTCTTGTCAGTGTCCTAAGCAGAGTTGAACTAGTTATGGTCCATGTGTGTAGGAAGCACAGTTCTTGTTCCGAGCAAGCTCACTTTTTGGACCCCATAGGAAACACATTAGAGTAGAAGAGTGCTCTTTTCTCAAAAGCAGAGTGTGTTTCTTGTAAGGCGAGCTAGCGTTTGTTTCCCAGTACTAAATGGAGTTGAATCACATGCAGTTTCTGGTCCTACGAGCAAGAGTTGTTTTCTGGTAAGGAAAGTCACTATTGCACTCCCATTGCCATACACAGTGCAAATAGCCCTCCCGTCTGTTCCCAGCAAGTACAGTGTATTGGACTAAAGAGGAGCTACTGTTCTTCTCAGTTTCCTAAGCAGAGTTGAACTACATATGGTCCTTGTGTGTAGGAAGCACAGTTCTTTTGTTCTGAGCAAACTCACTGTTTGGACCCCATAGGAAACACAGTAGAGTAGAAGAGTGCTCTTTTCTCTAAAGCAAAGTGTGTTTCTTGTAAGGCGAGCTAGCGTTTGTTTCCCAGTCCTAAATGGAGGGGAATCACATGCAGTTTCTGGTCCTACGATCAAGAGTTGTTTTATGGTAAGAATAGTCACTATTGCGCTGCCATTGCCATACACAGGACAAATTGCACTGGCGTCTGTTCCCAGCAAGTACAGTGTATTGGACTGAAGAGGATCTACTGTTCTTGTCAGGTTCCTAAGCAGAATTGAACTAGATATGGCCGTGTGTGTAGGAAGCACAGTTCTTTTGTTCTGAGCAAGCTCACTGTTCTGGCCCTATATTAAACACAGTAGAGTAGAAGAGTGCTCTTTTCTCAAAAGCAGAGTGTGTTTCTTGTAAGGCGAGCTTGCGTTTGTTTCCCAGTCCTAGATGGAGTTGAGTCACATGCAGTTTTTTTGTCCTACGAGGAAAAGTTGTTTTCTTGTATGAAGAGTCACTACTGCGCTCTCATTGCCATACACAGTGCAAATAGCACTCGCGTCTGCTCCCTGCAAGTACAGAGTATTGGACTGAAGAGGAGCTCCTGTTCTTGTCAGTTTCCTAAGCAGAGTTGAACTAGATATGATCCGTGTGTGTAGGAAGCACAGTTCTTTTGTTCTGAGCAAACTCACTGTTCGGACCCCATAGAAAACACAGTAGAGTAGAAGAGTGCTCTTTTCTCAAAAGCAGAGTGTGTTTCATGTAAGGCGAGCTAGCATTTCTTTCCCAGTCCTAAACGGAGTTGATCACATGCAGTTTCTGGTCCTAAGAGCAAGAGTTGTTTTCTGGTAAGGAAAGTCACTATTGTGCTCCCTTTGCCATACACAGTGCAAATAGCACTCGCGTCTGTTCCCAGCAAGTACACTGTATCGGACTGAAGAGGAGCTACTGTTCTTGTCAGTTTCCTAAGCAGAGTTGAACTAGATATGGCCCTTGTGTGTAGGAAGCACAGTTCATTTGTTCTGAGCAAGCTCACTGTTCTGGCCCTATAGGAAACACAGTAGAGTAGAAGAGTGCTCTTTTCTCAAAAGCAGAGTGTGTTTCTTGTAAGGCGAGCTAGAGTTTGTTTCCCAGTCTTAAATGGAGTTGAGTCACATGCAGTTTTTTGTCCTACGAGCAAGAGTTGTTTTCTGGTAAGAAGAGTCACTATTGTGCTTCAATTGCCATACACAGTGCAAGTAGCACTCGCGTCTGTTCTCAGCAAGTACAGTGTATCGGACTGAAGAGGAGCTACTGTTCTTGTCAGTTTCTGAAGCAGAGTTGAACTAGATGTGATCCGTGTGTGTAGGAAGCACAGTTCTTTTGTTCTAAGCAAGCTCACTGTTTGAACCCCATAGGAAACACAGTAGAGTAGAAGAGTGCTCTTTTCTCAAAAGCAGAGTGTGTTTCATGTAAGGCGAGCTAGCATTTGTTTCCCAGTCCTAAACGGAGTTGAATCACATGAAGTTTCTGGTCCTACGAGCAAGAGTTGTTTTCTGATAAGGAAAGTCACTATTGCGCTCCCTTTGCCATACACAGTGCAAATAGCACTCGTGTCTGTTCCCAGCAAGTACACTGTATCGGACTGAAGAGGAGCTACTGTTCTTGTCAGTTTCCTAAGCAGAGTTGAACTAGATATGGCCCTTGTGTGTAGGAAGCACAGTTCTTTTGTTCTGAGCAAGCTCACTGTTCTGGCCCTATAGGAAACACAGTAGAGTAGAAGAGGGCTCTTTTCTCTGAAGCAGAGTGTGTTTCTTATAAGGCAAGCTCGCGTTTGTTTCCCAGTCCTAAACGGAGTTGATCACATGCAGTTTCTGGTCCTACGAGCAAGAGATGTTTTCTGGTAAAGAAAGTCACTATTGCGCTCCCATTGCCATCCACAGTGCAAATAGCACTCGCGTCTGTTCCCAGCAAGTACAGTGTATCGGACTGAAGAGGAGCTACTGTTCTTGTCAGTGTCCTAAGCAGAGTTGAACTAGTTATGGTCCATGTGTGTAGGAAGCACTGTTTTTGTTCTGACCAACTCACTTTTTTGACCCCATAGGAAACACAGTAGAGTAGAAGAGTGCTCTTTTCTCAAAAGTGGAGAGTGTTTCTCGTAAGGCGAGCTAGCATTTGTTTCCCAGTCATAAATGGAGTTGAATCACATGCAGTTTGTGGTCCTACGAGCAAGAGTTGTTTTCTGGTAAGGAAAGTCACTATTGCGCTCCCATTTCCACACACAGTGCAAATAGCACTCGCATCTGTTCCCACCAAGTACAGTGTATAAGACTGAAGAGGAGCTACTGTTCTTGTCAGTGTCCTAAGCAGAGTTGAACTAGTTATGGTCCATGTGTGTAGGAAGCACTGTTTTTGTTCTGAGCAAGCTCACTTTTTTGACCCCATAGGAAACACAGTAGAGTAGAAGAGTGCTCTTTTCTCAAAAGTAGAGAGTGTTTCTCGTACGGCGAGCTAGCATTTGTTTCCCAGTCATAAATGGAGTTGAATCACATGCAGTTTGTGGTCCTACAAGCAAGAGTTGTTTTCTGGTAAGGAAAGTCATTATTGCGCTCCCATTGCCACACACAGTGCAAATAGCACTCGCATCTGTTCCCACCAAGTACAGTGTATAAGACTGAAGAGGAGCTACTGTTCTTGTCAGTTTCCTAAGCAGAGTTGAACTAGATATGGCCCATGTGTGTAGGAAGCACAGTTCTTTTGTTCTGAGCAAGCTCACTGTTCGGACCCCATAGGAAACACGGTAGAGTAGAAGAGTGCTCTTTTCTCAAAAGCAGAGTGTGTTTCATGTAAGGCGAGCTAGCATTTGTTTCCCAGTCCCAAACGGAGTTGAATCACATGCAGTTTTTTGTCCTACGAGCAAGAGTTGTTTTCTGGTAAGAAGAGTCACTATTGTGCTCCAATTGCCATACACAGTGCAAGTAGCACTCGCGTCTGTTCTCAGCAAGTACAGTGTATCGGACTGAAGAGGAGCTACTGTTCTTGTCAGTTTCCTAAGCAGACGTGAACTAGATATGGCCGTGTGTAGGAAGCACAGTTTTTTTGTTCTGAGCAAGCTCACTGTTCGGACCCCATAGGATACACAGTAGAGTAGAAGAGTGCTCTTTTCTCTAAAGCAGAGTGTGTTTCTTGTAAGGCGAGCTAGCGTTTGTTTCCCAGTCTTAAATGGCGTTGAGAAACATGCAGTTTTTTGTCCTACGAGCAAGAGTTATTTTCTGGTAAGAAGAGTCACTATTGTGCTTCAATTGCCATACACAGTGCAAGTAGCACTCGCGTCTGTTCTCAGCAAGTACAGTGTATCGGACTGAAGAGGAGCTACTCTTCTTGTCAGTTTCTGAAGCAGAGTTGAACTAGATATGATCCGTGTGTGGAGGAAGCACAGTTCTTTTGTTCTAAGCAAGCTCACTGTTTGGACCCCATAGGAAACACAGTAGAGTAGAAGAGTGCTCTTTTCTCAAAAGCAGAGTGTGTTTCATGTAAGGGTAGCCAGTGTTTGTTTCCCAGTCCTAAACGGAGTTGAATCACATGAAATTTCTGGTCCTACGAGCAAGAGTTGTTTTCTGGTAAGGAAAGTCACTATTGCGCTCCCTTTGCCATACACAGTGCAAATAGCACTCGTGTCTGTTCCCAGCAAGTACACTGTATCGGACTGAAGAGGAGCTACTGTTCTTGTCAGTTTCCTAAGCAGAGTTGAACTAGATATGGCCCTTGTGTGTAGGAAGCACAGTTCTTTTGTTCTGAGCAAGCTCACTGTTTGGACCCCATAGGAAACACAGTAGAGTAGAAGAGTGCTCTTTTCTCAAAAGCAGAGTGTGTTTCATATAAGGCGAGCGAGTGTTTGTTTCCCAGTCCTAAATGGAGTTGAATCACATGCAGTTTCTGGTGCTACGAGCAAGAGTTGTTTACTGGAAAGGAAAGTCACTATTGCGCTCCCATTGCCATCCACAGTGCAAATAGCACTCTCGTCTGTTTCCAGCAAGTACAGTGTATCGGACTGAAGAGGAGCTACTGTTCTTGTCAGTGTCCTAAGCAGAGTTGAACTAGTTATGGTCCATGTGTGTAGGAAGCACAGTTCTTGTTCCGAGCAAGCTCACTTTTTGGACCCCATAGGAAACACATTAGAGTAGAAGAGTGTTCTTTTCTCAAAAGCAGAGTGTGTTTCTTGTAAGGCGAGCTAGCGTTTGTTTCCCAGTACTAAATGGAGTTGAATCACATGCAGTTTCTGGTCCTATGAGCAAGAGTTGTTTTCTGGTAAGGAAAGTCACTATTGCACTCCCATTGCCATACACAGTGCAAATAGCCCTCCCGTCTGTTCCCAGCAAGTACAGTGTATTGGACTAAAGAGGAGCTACTGTTCTTCTCAGTTTCCTAAGCAGAGTTGAACTACATATGGTCCTTGTGTGTAGGAAGCACAGTTCTTTTGTTCTGAGCAAATTCACTGTTTGGACCCCATAGGAAACACAGTAGAGTAGAAGAGTGCTCTTTTCTCTAAAGCAAAGTGTGTTTCTTGTAAGGCGAGCTAGCGTTTGTTTCCCAGTCCTAAATGGAGGGGAATCACATGCAGTTTCTGGTCCTACGATCAAGAGTTGTTTTATGGTAAGAATAGTCACTATTGCGCTGCCATTGCCATACACAGGACAAATTGCACTGGCGTCTGTTCCCAGCAAGTACAGTGTATTGGACTGAAGAGGATCTACTGTTCTTGTCAGGTTCCTAAGCAGAATTGAACTAGATATGGCCGTGTGTGTAGGAAGCACAGTTCTTTTGTTCTGAGCAAGCTCACTGTTCTGGCCCTATAGGAAACACAGTAGAGTAGAAGAGTGCTCTTTTCTCAAAAGCAGAGTGTGTTTCTTGTAAGGCGAGCTTGCGTTTGTTTCCCAGTCCTAGATGGAGTTGAGTCACATGCAGTTTTTTTGTCCTACGAGCAAAAGTTGTTTTCTTGTATGAAGAGTCACTACTGCGCTCTCATTGCCATACACAGTGCAAATAGCACTCGCGTCTGCTCCCTGCAAGTACAGAGTATTGGACTGAAGAGGAGCTCCTGTTCTTGTCAGTTTCCTAAGCAGAGTTGAACTAGATATGGCCCGTGTGTGTAGGAAGCACAGTTCTTTTGTTCAGAGCAAGCTCACTGTTCGGACCCCATAGAAAACACAGTAGAGTAGAAGAGTGCTCTTTTTTCAAAAGCAGAGTGTGTTTCATATAAGGCGAGCTAGCATTTGTTTCCCAGTCCTAAATGGAGTTGAATCACATGCCTTTTGTTGTCCTACGAGCAAGAGTTGTTTTCTGGTAAGGAAAGTCACTATTGTGCTCCCATTGCCACACACAGTGCAAATAGCACTCGCATCTGTTCCCACCAAGTACAGTGTATCAGACTGAAGAGGAGCTACTGTTCTTGTCAGTTTCCTAAGCAGAGTTGAACTTGATATGGCCCATGTGTGTAGGAAGCACAGTTCTTTTGTTCTGAGCAATCTCACTGTTCGGACCCCATAGGAAACACAGTAGAGTAGAAGAGTGCTCTTTTCTCAAAAGCAGAGTGTGTTTCATGTAAGGCGAGCTAGCATTTGTTTCCCAGTCCTAAACGGAGTTGATCACATGCAGTTTCTGGTCCTAAGAGCAAGAGTTGTTTTCTGGTAAGGAAAGTCACTATTGTGCTCCCTTTGCCATACACAGTGCAAATAGCACTCGCGTCTGTTCCCAGCAAGTACACTGTATCGGACTGAAGAGGAGCTACTGTTCTTGTCAGTTTCCTAAGCAGAGTTGAACTAGATATGGCCCTTGTGTGTAGGAAGCACAGTTCATTTGTTCTGAGCAAGCTCACTGTTCTGGCCCTATAGGAAACACAGTAGAGTAGAAGAGTGCTCTTTTCTCAAAAGCAGAGTGTGTTTCTTGTAAGGCGAGCTAGAGTTTGTTTCCCAGTCTTAAATGGAGTTGAGTCACATGCAGTTTTTTGTCCTACGAGCAAGAGTTGTTTTCTGGTAAGAAGAGTCACTATTGTGCTTTAATTGCCATACACAGTGCAAGTAGCACTCGCGTCTGTTCTCAGCAAGTACAGTGTATCGGACTGAAGAGGAGCTACTGTTCTTGTCAGTTTCTGAAGCAGAGTTGAACTAGATATGATCCGTGTGTGTAGGAAGCACAGTTCTTTTGTTCTAAGCAAGCTCACTGTTTGGACCCCATAGGAAACACAGTAGAGTAGAAGAGTGCTCTTTTCTCAAAAGCAGAGTGTGTTTCATGTAAGGCGAGCTAGCATTTGTTTCCCAGTCCTAAACGGAGTTGAATCACATGAAGTTTCTGGTCCTACGAGCAAGAGTTGTTTTCTGGTAAGGAAAGTCACTATTGCGCTCCCTTTGCCATACATAGTGCAAATAGCACTCGTGTCTGTTCCCAGCAAGTACACTGTATCGGACTGAAGAGGAGCTACTGTTCTTGTCAGTTTCCTAAGCAGAGTTGAACTAGATATGGCCCTTGTGTGTAGGAAGCACAGTTCTTTTGTTCTGAGCAAGCTCACTGTTCTGGCCCTATAGGAAACACAGTAGAGTAGAAGAGGGCTCTTTTCTCTAAAGCAGAGTGTGTTTCTTGTAAGGCGAGCTCGCGTTTGTTTCCCAGTCCTAAATGGAGTTGATCACATGCAGTTTCTGGTCCTACGAGCAAGAGTTGTTTTCTGGTAAGGAAAGTCACTATTGCGCTCACATTGCCATCCACAGTGCAAATAGCACTCGCGTCTGTTCCCAGCAAGTACAGTGTATCGGACTGAAGAGGAGCTACTGTTCTTGTCAGTGTCCTAAGCAGAGTTGAACTAGTTATGGTCCATGTGTGTAGGAAGCACTGTTTTTGTTCTGAGCAAGCTCACTTTTTTGACCCATAGGAAACACAGTAGAGTAGAAGAGTGCTCTTTTCTCAAAAGTAGAGAGTGTTTCTCATAAGGCGAGCTAGCATTTGTTTCCCAGTCATAAATGGAGTTGAATCACATGCAGTTTGTGGTCCTACGAGCAAGAGTTGTTTTCTGGTAAGGAAAGTCACTATTGCGCTCCCATTTCCACACACAGTGCAAATAGCACTCGCATCTGTTCCCACCAAGTACAGTGTATAAGACTGAAGAGGAGCTACTGTTCTTGTCAGTGTCCTAAGCAGAGTTGAACTAGTTATGGTCCATGTGTGTAGGAAGCACTGTTTTTGTTCTGAGCAAGCTCACTTTTTTGACCCCATAGGAAACACAGTAGAGTAGAAGAGTGCTCTTTTCTCAAAAGTAGAGAGTGTTTCTCGTAAGGCGAGCTAGCATTTGTTTCCCAGTCATAAATGGAGTTGAATCACATGCAGTTTGTGGTCCTACGAGCAAGAGTTGTTTTCTGGTAAGGAAAGTCATTATTGCGCTCCCATTGCCACACACAGTGCAAATAGCACTCGCATCTGTTCCCACCAAGTACAGTGTATAAGACTGAAGAGGAGCTACTGTTCTTGTCAGTTTCCTAAGCAGAGTTGAACTAGATATGGCCCATGTGTGTAGGCAGCACAGTTCTTTTGTTCTGAGCAAGCTCACTTTTCGGACCCCATAGGAAACACAGTAGAGTAGAAGAGTGCTCTTTTCTCAAAAGCAGAGTGTGTTTCATGTAAGGCGAGTTAGCATTTGTTTCCCAGTCCTAAACGGAGTTGAATCACATGCAGTTTTTTGTCCTACGAGCAAGAGTTGTTTTCTGGTAAGAAGAGTCACTATTGTGCTCCAATTGCCATACACAGTGCAAGTAGCACTCGCGTCTGTTCTCAGCAAGTACAGTGTATCGGACTGAAGAGGAGCTACTGTTCTTGTCAGTTTCCTAAGCAGACTTGAACTAGATATGGCCGTGTGTAGGAAGCACAGTTTTTTTGTTCTGAGCAAGCTCACTGTTCGGACCCCATAGGAAACACAGTAGAGTAGAAGAGTGCTCTTTTCTCTAAAGCAGAGTGTGTTTCTTGTAAGGCGAGCTAGCGTTTGTTTCCCAGTCTTAAATGGCGTTGAGAAACATGCAGTTTTTTGTCCTACGAGCAAGAGTTGTTTTCTGGTAAGAAGAGTCACTATTGTGCTTCAATTGCCATACACAGTGCAAGTAGCACTCGCGTCTGTTCTCAGCAAGTACAGTGTATCGGACTGAAGAGGAGCTACTCTTCTTGTCAGTTTCTGAAGCAGAGTTGAACTAGATATGATCCGTGTGTGGAGGAAGCACAGTTCTTTT